>NW_024347791.1:29629012-29661617 GCF_902729225.1 Pteropus medius
TGTGTGTGTGTTTATATGTGTATACAACTAGCTCAAGCTTTCCAGAGATTTTTCTCTTTATAATTTTTGATATTTTTTTCTCTGTCTCTCTGTTTCAATCTTTAACTCTTTCAATCTATTTTCAACATAAGGAAGGAGAATGTAGGTTCTAAAAAAACACTCAATCCTTAAAGAGCCTCCTCAGATTCTTAATCCTTTTAATGTTTCACCCTTAATTCTTTCTTACAACAACCAAGTTTTGTATCCTATGATTTCCCCTGTAGTTCCAGCTGAATTATGCCTGGCCACATAACAGATTCAACATAAAAGACTTGGCCTTAGCCACTTAACAATTATTTACTACTACTCAAGTGATCTTATGTTTCCAAGTTTTTTGTGGAGGTGCCCACCTTATGAAGTTGTCAGGAAAAGTCCATATGCCAGTGTAAATAAACAGATTTTTTTCCATTCTTGATGTTTCTGTCCACATTGATTTATTTATATTATTGCTTGAGGAAAGCGAAATATTGGAGATCTAAAATGTCTCTCAGAAGGATGGTATCCCTTTTGCCAAATAAGCAAGAAGAATATATGTTTATTACTCATATTAAAATTTTAACTTAGCTTTTTTCTCATACATTCTCCTGTACAAGGATTCAAGTCTCTTGTCCATTTTTTCAACAGTATTCTATTAATTTATACAACCTTGTCAAGTAAATATTCTCATATCTGGGTTGCTTATTTACACAATTTATATATATAATTTTTATTATATCTATCCTAGGGCATTCATATATTTTAAAACCATAATGATATCGAAATAGAGAAAATTATATATGTACAAATTGGTTTTAATGGTTGCGTGAAAGTTCACAGAATTACTTAGAATATAGAGTTAAAAATGTACATTAAAACATAAGTACAAATGTTGCAATAGAAATTCATTGGCTATTGGATTCTGGCGTTTAAATGCATAGTTTTCTATGTCCCTCTAGTCATAGAAGGTTAGAAAATGTAGAATATTAATTGTTTAGCAGACATCAATATTTTGAAAAATCATTTACTTAATTTGATGAATGTTACAACATCATCTAAATGGAGTCTAGGGTATAGGTATTCTATTAGATTAGAATAGTAATTAAATGTAAATGGGAAAGAAAATCAGACAGAATTTTATTTGTATTGTGTATTCTTGACTTTGGTCTACTGCAGTGGGAAAGGAATAAAGCTCTAAATAAGGCCTGATGAAATTTGAATGCTTTTTCTTATGGTCATAAGTTCCATACCACTCCAAATAACACAATTTTTTTTCAAAACTGAGGCTCTTCCTAACTTCAGGATTTTGTGTGTGTCACATTGCACTGTGTGTAGTTCTCTTATCTTTAATACAGTGACTGACCACCTTTATCTGACATCAGAGCCATTTGAGACTTCAGTAGATGTTTGACTGATGTGATATAAAAATGACAGTCTCATAAAATGTATAAAACTAATCTGAAAAATTTTGGTTTTCTCTTTTATTTCTTTAGTAGTAGTGCACAATCTATAACTGTCCTAAATTACTGTGATCTACTATGAGTAGAAAGGTATTTATAATGGGTGAAAAAGGTAAAAGATAAGGCTGCTTGATGACATAAAAAAGCATGAAAGTATATATTACATTGACTTTACTAGACACAGAAAATATAAATGGATAGAATGGGGAAAGGAAAATCAAGACATATTATACATAGTACCATAAAGAAAACATGGGTTCAGTGTCCATCCTTCTTTAACAGTCTCCACTGAGATCCACTGATATTTTCCCAAGTGCCTTATACAGTACGTAAGTGGTATAAGTAGGAATGGATACAAACATTGACAGTGTTTGGCATATTATTTATGGCCACACACATTACTTCAAGGCACAGGATATGCTAACTTTGAAATGTCTTTCTAGATTTAAAAAGATGGGCATTTGAAGCTAATGTTAAAGGAGAATTTATTTTCAAGAAAAAGCAGTGTTTGAACCAAACCCTGAAAGCATATAAAATTTGGGTTTTTTAAGCACGAACAAGAGAATTGCTTGCGAATTGGCTTCCTTCTGAGAGTGATATATCTTAAGGAAATGTAAAGTATGCAGTTAGTATCTGCTAAGTGCTTTAACAATTGTATTATTTAAATAAGAGAATATTAAGATAAATAGAACATAAATACACAAAAGAAATGTGTGTGTGTGTGTGTGTGTGTGTGAAGAATATCCTGTACCAATAGTTATAAAACTCCACCGAACTGCATCGTGCAATATTGACTCATTTAAAATGCCCCAGGAGTCACACTGATATCACCTGATCTACCAATGGTCACAATTTTCAATTCATTGATTCCTTGCCTAAGAAGAAAAAGTCAAAGTATCCACTTCCTTAGGAAGAACAAAATAAAAATCAAAGAACTCTGTAGGGGGGAAACTTTTTATGTTGACAGTTCTAGGACATGCTTGATTTTCTTTCAACCTTTAATAAGAAGAGATCCAATAATGTGTGACAGCTGTAACTCAGCTAATTAAATGATTTAATCCTATAATCTCATAAATCAATATTCAGGAAATGTTCGATTATATTTAAGAAATCTATTCTTAAGGTCAATTTACAGTCTGCTTGCAAAGTAAAATTAACCAATATGTGTGTGTGTGTGTGTGTGTGTGTGTGTGTTAACATACTGCCTGCTAAAAAATGATGGTGCTTTCTCCAAAATCATCAAAGTTAAGCAGATCTAGATACTTTAAACACTTTCTTGTCTAGTAGAAAGGTCAATTTATTTTGTCTGGAGAAAACTGAATAACAACTATTTTAATATGTTATATAGAAATACTGAAAACCACAGAATAGGGGTCAGCAAACATTATTCCTAAAGGACCAGATAGTAAACACTTCAGGTTGTGCAGGACAAGAGGAAAAATCAAAGCTGTTATGCAGACACTTACAAAAGAGAAAAAAACAATTTATTTTCTAACAATTTAAATTTAGAAAAATCATTCTTAGCTAGTTGTCCTTAGACCAAAGCACATAAAGAGACCAAATTGTTATGCATTTTATGCATTGGCATTACTAGCTTTCCATGTTTATACTACTTTTTCATTATGAAAAATTAGCATTTTAGAGATTTTTTTCTCTTTACCGCAATGTTAAATATCATTTTTTCTCCCTCCTCCTCTCCTACCCTCCCTCTCTTTCTCTCTCAATATAAATGAGTTTTTGTGTACTCATATAGAATATCATTCTGTGCTTTTTTTTGTATATGACTGAAAAAAATGTAATATTTTGATATACAGATAACAAGTTTTTCTCTAACTTGAATTATTGTTGCCAAGGCTCCCTACCTCATGGTTCTGATACAGAAATTATTCCTGAAGTAAATTCTATTTTAATAATTAACGTTATTATCCTAAAAATTTACAATAATCACTTTAAGATTTCCTTTTTAAAATATATTTTGTATCTCATCCATTAAAAAAAAAAATAAGTAGATCTCAGTCCTGAAATGATTGTCTGTATTTGCATTGTTCAGACATTTTTGATATTTTGAAATACACCTAATCATTAAAGGATAAAATTTTATTGAGATGGAGGTTTGCTACACTTTTTATTTACATAAGCCACAAGAATGATTTAGAATGTACTTAGTCTATGACAAATTCAAAAACACTCAGATTTGCCAGTTGAATGATCTTCATGGCTTTAACATGCTTTATAATATGCAGTTCTCTCAATAAAATTAGAAATTATGTAATAAATAAAAAAAATAATCTTTTAAAGTATTCAGTTCATTTTTTTAAATGACATTGTAAAATTAATTGATTGGATACCATTGTGAACAATTAACCTTTCTAAACAAGTTTTCTTTTTATAAATATTTTCAAAGTACTTGAACAAACTTCCTAAAGCTTTGGATTGAAAGCTATTTAAATTATAATTAAAAAAATTAACTTTGTTGCGGTTACGCGAATGTTAACCGCAGGAAGGAAAAGTGTACATGACTTGGATTTTCCCAACTCAAAATCTTAGACATTCTATTTACCTCTAACAGTATGTGTTCTTTCTACCTTTTTTAATATCTTGTACACAATGCCTAGAGTGATGCCTGACATACGGGTAGAAGTAGTTAATGAGACATAGGTAACTGCAAATAGAAGTTGTGAGTAGTTAATACTATCGCTCCGTGATCGGTGATAATAAATGCTAATATTAACAAAGTTGCCCAAATATAATATTTTTTATTCAAGGCCCACTTTAAAATACTACCTTCCTGAAGTTATAGTTTAAATAAATCAATCTCTTCTAATCTTTACAATTCCAAACATCTATATTTTTTAATAGACTACAAGTCTTTTAAAACATGTGTTTTTGTTCCTTTCCTTTGATTGGCTTGCTAGAAGGCATAGAGCATCATACTCTCCAGCCTTTTATCCTTCCTGGCATTTTAGTGGGGTCATTCTCACAATTTCTGAAAAATCAGCTTCTTGTTGGTGTTTGTACCTTCAGTCCTGCTTGGATTTGTAAACAAGAATGTCTAGAAAATAGAAGTGCTTAATAAATTATTTCTTGTGGGGACAAGGAATTGAAATGAATGAATGAATGAATAGTGAAAAGTCAAATTTCAAAGTAAAGCAAAAATCAGTGCAGAGAGGAGGAGGCAATGTTCAGCAGAAACACAAATAAGATGTTGCTGCAGAAAATACTATTTCATTTTTTTAATTTATTTAAGAAACTTGGCATCTTGTCAGGAAAATTGGAAGAAAAGGTCATAAAGATATGAATTGTTCTATTAGGTTCCAACCAATAAAACTGTCCTATGAACTTAGAATTCCTTGTCCTGGGTTCTAGGACTTACTCCTTATTCAGCTTGCACTTAATCTATTGCCAGGCTGAACTCCTGTCACAGCTGGGCACATGAGATGACACAGTCCACAATAGCAACATTTCCTTTCTTTTCTTTTTTTACAGGTGTGGCAGTTCTTTATTTTCTTATTCATGGTTTAGTATTAAGGCACCCGACACTCATGAGTTGATATGTTTAAAAAAAATTGTGAGGGTGGAGGAAGGAAGCTTGAACAATGATATAAATAGATAGTTGGGGACAGTTTTTATCTCAGTCCAGTTGAACAAAAAACATTTTGAGTGCTTACAATGTACATTGCACTGTTTTTGGATTTCTTATGTAAACCTCACAATGGAAACTTGAAATTCATAATATACCTGTGTGTCGTGTACAAGTTTTTTTAAATATTCTTTTGGGGTTATTAGGTAAAAATTTTCAAATAATAAAAATACTTAATGTTGATAGGCAGAAGAGTTCTTGTATATATTCCTTGGTCAAAAGAAGGTTCAGCGTTCTTTGGGCATTTCCTAAGTTTGTTTTCCTCAGGAACTTAAGATTCTTTTTTTTTTTTCTTTTTAATATTTTTTTAATTTTTCAATTACGGTTGGCATACAATAGTATATTAGCTTCAGGTATACATGGTCATTAGACATTTATATAACTTAAGAAGTGATCACCTTGATAAATCTAGTACCTATGTAACACCATACATAGTTATTACAATATTATTGTCTATATTACTTATCCTTTTTTTTTTTTTACATCCCATGACTATTTTGTAACTACCAGTTGGTACTTCTTAATCTCTTCCCCTTTTTCACCCATCCCTACAACCCTCCTCCCAACAGACAAGCATCAGAATCTTCTCTGTATCTATAATTTTGTTTCTGTTTTGTTTGTTTACTTTGTTCTTTAGATTCCACAAATAAGTGAAATTTTATGGCATTGCTTTCTCTATCAGACTTATTCCACTCAGCAAATACCTTCTAGGTCCATCCATGTTATAGATTATAAGATTTCGTTCTTTTTTATGGCCGAGTAATATTTCGTCATGTGTGTATACGTATGTTTATATATACAAGAGACAAAGAAGGACCCACTTCTGAGTATTTATTTGAACAAACCCAAAACACTACTTTAAAGGGACATGTGAACCCATATGTTCATTGCAGCATTATTTATAATAGCCAAGATATGGAGGCAACCGGGGAGCTCATTAATGAATAAATGGATAAAGAAGAGATTACATATATCCATTAATGGGCACCCAGTTTGCCTCCATATCTTGGCTATTATAAATAATTCTGCAATGAACATATGGGTTCACATGTCCCTTTAAAGTAGTGTTTTGGGTTTGTTCAGAAAATACCTAGAAGTGGGTCCTTTGTCTCTTGTTATAGCCTTTGTTTTAAAATCTATTTGTCTGATATAAGTATTGCTATCCCAGCTTTTTGTTTATTTGTTTCTGTTTTTATGAAGTGTCTTTTTCCATATCTTTACTTTCAGTTTGTGTGTATCTTTCAATCTGAAATAAGTCTCTTATAGGCAACATATGTAAGGGTCTTGTATTTTTATTTATTCAGCCAATGTATTTTTATTGGAGCATGTATTCCGTTAATCTAAAGTGATTACTGATAGGTAGATATATAGTATTGCCATCTTTTAATGCATATTTCTTAATCTTCTTCTTCTTCTTAAAAAAGTTCTTCTAATACTTTTTGTAATACTGGTTTGATGGTGATGAACTCCTTTAGTTTTTTTCTTATCTGGAAAGCTTTTTGTCTGTCCTTTGATTCTAAATAATAGCTTTACTAGGTAGAGTAATCTTATTGTAGATCCTTGCTTTTCATTACTTTATTTCATGCTAATTTTTTCTGGCCTGCAAAATTTCTGTTGAAAAATCAGCTGACAGTCTTATGGGAACTCCCTTGTAGGTAATGAGTTATTTTTTTCTTGTTGCTTTTAATATTCTTTGTTTGTCATTATTCTTTGGAATTTTAATTTTGATGTGTCTTGTTGTGGTCCTTTTTGGGTTCCTTGTGTTTGGGATGCTCTGCTTCCTGGGCTTGTATGTCTATTTTCTTCACCAGGTTAGGGAAGTTTTTCATCATTATTTCTTCAAACAGGTGTTCAATTTCTTACTCTCTCTCTTCTTCTGGTACCTCTACGATGCAGATATTCATATGCTTAATGTTGTCCCAGAAGCCCCTTAAACTATCATAATAGGAACATTTCTCAAGCCTCTTAGATATTTCGTTTTCACCTGGATATCTAAGAGGCATTTCAAATTTTACATCATACAAAGTAAATTCTTGCTATCCTACACAGACTGAAACCTCACCTTTTTCTTGTTCTGCCACATCTCAGTTGCTAGCCACTTCATTTTTCAGTTATTAGATCAAAATCATCAGATGAGTACTAGACGCGAACACTTACTCCAACAGCAAATCATATATATGTTCTTTATAATATTTACCCTAAATCTGATTACTCAACATTTCCATTATCACCACCTGAAACTACATTTTTATGGGCCAAATAATATCAAATGTTCAAGCCTTAACCCCCAGTATCTCAGACTGTGACTGTATTTGAAAATAGGCCCTTTAAAGATGTAAAAAGTTAAAACGAGGTCATTTGGGTGGACCCTAATTCAATGTAACTGGTGTCCTTATAAGAAGAGGAGTATAAGAAGAGGAGATAAGGACACATTGAGAGATATTAGAGATATACAAGCACAGAGGAAGACTACATGATGATATAGCTGGAAGGTGGCCATCATCCAAAATCTAAAGAGAAAGCCTTCAAAATAAAAACCAAATCTTAACAACAACTTGTTCTTGGACTTCTAGCCTTCAGAACTGTGAGAAAATAAATTTTTGTTGTTTAAGCTACCCAGCCTGTTTGTTTATTTTTTATTTATTTATTTATTTTTTGCTATTTTAGTTGATGCTATAATTATTTGCTTGCTTTTGTTTTCTGCAGAAAAAATATTTGATGGAAAAGAAAATTTATAGAGACTAGAGACAGCTAACTAAAATATAATATATTTTCTTTTTCTCTTTTTATCCAATATAACCTATCTTTCAAACATTTCAATTTCCTCATGTTGTTTTCTAGCTCAAGATTGTTTCCAATATCTATCACTTTTGTCTCCTTGCTCATATTTAGTATCTCTACAAGGAAATATAAAAGTGTCGCACATACAAAAGCTGTGCCTAATCCTAAGAAGAAATCAGAGAGAAGATTATTTAGTTTATAGATAACAATTATGAAAAATTGGATGTAAATGAATATATTGTGTGAAATAGGTCTTACCTGAGGCTGACACTTATTCCCTGTTTATATTTCAATGTTTTCTGAAATTGAGATTCTATTACAAAACAAAAGTGAAACTTGGGTATGTGTGCTTGTGCTGAAAATTAAATTCTTAGCTTGTCAAAAGTAGCAAATATTTCACTAGTATTACTATATTCTGATCTCATGCTTTCATATTAAGAAATATGAATCATTTTTATTTAATTTATTTGGTTTCACATTTCAAATAATGTTGCATCATTGTAGCTGCATTATATCCCTGAATTTTATGCATGGAGGAGAAAAAATAAAAAATAAAAAATACAAACAGCATGTTAGAAACACCACTCAAAAATTAAAACTTAATTTTTTTACATTGGAAGTTTAGCAACACCAAATACTATATGATAAACAAGATTCATAATTAACCATCCACAAAACTACGACAATAGTAGTAGCTAAAATATTCATACTGCTCCTTGAAAAATGACTCCTAAAGTAATACAGGATATGGCTGACTTTACATACCCTATTGCTGTTGTAATAAATTACAATAAACTTAATTACTTACACTTCTAAAAGTTAGAAGTCTTAAATCCTTGTGTCTGTAGGGTTTCAATCTTCCTAAAGACTTCAGGTAGGAAAATTTTCTTGTCTTTTATAGCTCTTTGAAGTCACCTACATTCTCTGGCTCATGGCTCCTTCCTGGCATAATTCGGACCTTTGAGTCCTCTCTCTTACTATGTAGTGACTGACTCTGGTGGCTCCTTCTTATAAATACGTTTATGAGTATATTGGGGCCACTTGGATAATCCAGGAAAATCTCCTTAGTTTCAAATTCTTATCTTAACCACAGCAGCAAATTTCCTTTTACCATGGTTAGTTAACATATTCAGAAGCTCCAGGTAGTAGGAGTAACTATCTTTGTGGGGAGTATATTCTACCTACCACATATATCAATAAAATTTGAATATACATGTATGTATGTGTGTGTGTGTGTGTGTGTGTGTGTAATTGTTTGTATATATTCTCAGATAAAGCATTGGAAATAGTCAGTTGATTCACTCGCATTATATAGTATTAATAAGTAAGTATGCCAAACATAGATAATCTTTTTAAGAGTTTACGTTCTGCACTATTCTCAGAATCAGCTAGTCTATAACTGATTTTGTTTTCAACTTTTTGTTTGAGACAGACACACTGAAAATTTCCTTATTTGTTTTGGGAGAATTTTCATGTTACCTGCTATGTACATTGGATAGACACATTAGTCACTGTCTGATATTGATTTAATTTTATTATATCAAAACTTACAGTATATCTCACCCCTAGATTTTAGCACATCACCATGTTAAAGCTACTTCCATAATCTTGTCATTTCAATTATTCACACTTTATTTGTTTGTTATTTTGACTATCTTATATCACAACACATATGGATAGGTAATACTGTTGAAAAATATTTAAAAAATGTTGGCATCAAAATTGTCAAATTTTATGTCATAGATAAAGTCACTTTAAAATAACAATGATCTCGGACTATTTCAAAATTGTTTATTTGGTAAACTCAATCTATTATCCTAACTTTCTACTACTCTTTATTTTTAGTGAAAAAGGGTACCTTAAACCTCAATACATTTTTTTTTCCTTCCCGTCTTTACTATGTTTATTTAAAGATTTCATAGCTTGGGAAACTACAGCTAGGCAAATTTACACATGATCATTTTTTAAAGTATCAACTGTGGGTGCTTTACTACTACAGTGACAGAATTTAGTAGTTATAATAGAGACCCTCTACCTATAAAACTGAAAATATTTGTCATCTGGTCATTTACAGAAAAGTTTGCTGACTCTTGTTTAAAAGAATTGAAAGCCATCAGTGAGTAGGGAAGTGATGATTTTTAGGTTCCTAACTATATTTGTTATACACACACACACATATATGTATATATTATATTTCAGGTCATTATAATATATTGTGCTATCATTTGACACCAAACAGTAACAACAAACTAATGTAGTTTAATATGCTCTATTTAAGCATCAATCAAGAAGGTGGAAAAATTTTATGTGTATCACTGCATTCTATATAATTTAATCTCTCAAGATCTGTTCTCATTCTTTATGGTTTGATTAGTAAACTGAGAAACCTTTTTGACGCTTCTATTTGTTTTATCCTCCAGATCGACCAATCTTGTTGATTCATCTAGTCTCTGTGTGTGTGTGTCTGGAAATATACATATATATTCATTACTGTCCATTTCCACTGCTACTAATCAAGTTCAAACCAACATTGTCTTTCAACTGTACAATTATCCATCCATGATGTGCTTCTATCTTCTGATTATTGCCATAGAAAGTCAATAGAAACTTAGTGAAATTCAAAGTCAGTGTTTTCTCTTCTGTTTGCTTAAATTATTGACTGGTTCTCATTGCTCTTAGAATGAAATACAAAATGATTAGCATGGCCTAAAAGCCCCTGAATCTGAAAACTGTTTATTTTGCTCCTTGCATTTCACTCTCTTGGTACTCACTATGGTGAAGGTACACTGTTCATCCTCTATTTCATGGAACTGCCCAACATCATTTCACTCCTCTGAGTCTTCTTTCTCCTAGAGCTTCAAGTCTCAGCTTAAATTTCAATGAAGGAGAGGTGCTCTTTATGTTGCCCCAAACACACTAAATTACTTTATTGATTTTTCTTATAACATTCTATTCTTTTTCTTCATAGTACTTAAGATAACTTATAATACTATTTATATGTGTTTATTTAATGTCAATATTTCCCATTAGACATCCCTAGTAGACTAGAACCTTAACAAGAAAAGAGCCCAAGTCTGGTCTATTTTATTCCTCATTTCATGTGAAGACCTGGCATAAGGTACAAAAGCAGGTTTATATTCAATAAATAGTCGTTGAATATCTTTTTGATTTGTTATAGTTATCTAACATTCTTCTGGTTTAACTACTTTACACTTGATATTTTGGAAATTATTTTCATTCCCCAGAAAGCCCTCCTATTTTTGAAATCTGTTTTTTATTTAGCTTCCAATGTGGTCTACTTATCCCATGTGAACTCCTGGCTACCTTGGGAACCCTTAACACTATTTGGTTATCTGTATCTACCTATGTTTGTCAGATAACTTAGTACTAGTTAGTTTTGAATAAACCTGTTCTTACAGAGATGTATAATGGACTAAGAGATATATTTCCACTCTTCTCTTCTTGAAGCAACTGAAATCAGGCCTAAATTGCACAACTGAAATTATTTTTCCAATTGATTTGTTCGGAAAAAAAAAAAAAGTAAAAACAAGTAGTCACGTAGAGGCAAGAACAACAGATAGATCAGACAGTTCTCATCTGCTTCATTTATTTGACATAATATAAATTGTCTAGTCATTTATAAAGGATAAGAAATATGAGAAAGATGGACAAATATTACAGTGGACCTGCTAACTCTGGTGTAATCACCCAGATCAGTATAAAAAAATGATTACTCTAATTAATACCTGTGATATGTATAACATACACCAAATAATTGCAACACTCCAAAGAAATACTTTCTGGTTAAGAAATATGTACCACAAATAATAAATCATAGATTTTTATATATTCCAAAAATAAGTCATCGAATTTTATGATTCACACTTATTTATTTTGTGCCAGGGAGCAAGCTCAACTAAGGTTAAAGATTTTTATTTATTTATTTTTGTGTGTGTACTATTATGTCCAAGGTCAGTGGAACAATAACCGGTACATAACTGGTACATAATTCAGTAATTTTTTGTTGAATTATTGAATTAATGTTAATTTTGACACATTTAATATTTTCTCTGTTTCATAGGAAGAATTTCTTTTAGCTAGGAGAAAAATTAAGCCTTGCAAAGTCAACACATAAACCCTCTTTTTGCAACTCTATTTATCATGTTCTTTTCTCATACAAATTAATTACAATTTTAAGGAAACTTGGAACACATTGCAAAAGTGATTTATAAGCCTGTGACACTTACATAAGATTTCTTTGTTTATACAAAGTAAAATTGCCTGAAATCTATCAGTATGAATTAAAATTCGATAATCTAAGAAGAATGTCAACTTTTCTAGAAACTATGAAATTTGAAGAGTGTTTTGACTTCTCTTTTTCTACTGAGCTCTGGTATTTTCATCCAGATCTGGGGGAACTGAGGACAAAGAGAAGGAATTTTCACATCTTCTCTCTATTTTAAATGCTTCTCTGAATCCCTGAAGCAATGGCATTTTAAGTGAAATTCTTACTCACACAAGTCTTATAAATAAACTATGCCTATAATGTGTCAATATGACTTATTGAACAGTAAAAAGATTAATTTTGTTTGTATGACACCTAGTTCATTTTGAAGTGGAAAAATATGCCTTGCTATCCTCAAAAATTCTCTATTATTGATCCAGAAAATAAGTAACAGAATCCATAAAAAAATCTAACCTCTTTTTGCTGGTGTGGGAATAGGGGATAATTTTAACAGTTGGTGATGAACATAAAAAATGTATTTGAAAGATCAGAAGATAAAATTCTCCCAGATATAAGAATAAGGACCACTAAGACGAGCACACAGAGTTTCTACCCTATGTGCTGGTATGAGCAAAAAAGACCGTAGAACAGCCACATGGGCTTCTGCTAATCAGCCTAATTGGAAGCTAGAAATAAGGCAGTTAAATACCCTTCTAGTAGGGAATGCTGTTACTCGTTCTTTCAGGAACTTTGCTACAAGCTAAGTACACCAACCATACTTTACTTGATCCAGGTATATCCTTGGATTTTTTTTATTTTCATATTTACATTTTTAATATAAGCTGAAATGATTCCATATGTAGTGCTTTGTAAAGATTCAAAATTAAGTAGCTTTTGGGTCGGGGTTGGGGGAATGGTGAAGAAATGCTGTTTGGGGACAGAGAAATGGCATAGGAAAGGATAGATGGCAAATAAAGCACATGTTATAAAGACAACTACCACTGTACATGAATGAAGCTTAGATTCTTGAGGAAACAGAAGCTGGGTAGAGCCTACTTCTCTGTTCTATCACTAGAGAAAGCAATAACTTGGATTTTTATATTTCACCTTCCATTAGTCATTAGTCAAGGCTGTTCCCAGAGGCTATTTATTTTTCACTTCTCTGGACTACTTTCTGTACAGGCAGAGATACCATTTTTTTGGTTTCAGAGAAAACCTTCTGGAAGTGATGGAGATATTGGTCATGGTAAAGTTGTAAAGCCTGATAGAATGTGTGATGCAGTAGGGTCTGCTACCCTATTTACTAAAAATTCTTTAAATATATATATATATATATATATATATATATATATATATATAGATTTTCATTATTTGATTAAAACTTAAGTATATTAAACCAATGTCTTATTTTGTTTCAGAAAGATTTATCATATATGTGAAAATGTTAATGTGCAGTTTTGTTTAATAGGTACAAGTATCTTGCATCAGAATTGATGAATCAATTAGAAGAAACAGTCATTCTTAAATATTTTACTATATACTGCAAAATTATATTCCAGAATATTTGTACTAGAAAAGTCCAGATACATCCAATTATAACATAGGAGAATATAGACTGTCCAATGCCCACAGTGGGTTATTTATTTTATCCTTGTACAACTTAGAAAAAATTTATTGATCAATGTTTTAATTTGATTTCTCTTTATTATTAATGTTTCCTATTCTTGCTGTACAAATTACCACACATTTCATAGCTTAAAACAACAAAAATTTGTTATAACTCTGAAAGTCAAAAGTTCAAAATGGGTCTCAATATACTTAAATCAAGGTGTGAAAAAGCTGCATCCTCTAGAGGCTCTAGCTGATAAAAGGATCTTTTTCTTTGTCTTTTTCAAATTCTAGAGGCTGTCCACTTTGTTGGCTTCCTATATACTTTTATTTTCAAAGCCCTCACAGTCTTTTTCACAGAACATCACTCTGACTCTTCTGCCTTCCTCCATATGTTAAGGACCCTTGTGATTATATTGGGCTCTACCACAGAATCTAGGATAATCTCTATTTTAACTATTTTAACATCAGCTAATTAGCAACATTGACTTCCCCTTGCTATTGTAGGAGAGGCAAAACTTTACCTCTTACCCTCTTAACATCTTTGTGTTTGAGGAGTAAATTGACAAATACAAGTTAATCAGAAAAGAGCATATGAATTTACTTAATGTAAGTTTTACATGACACATGAGCCTTCATAACAAAAGAAAGACTCAGTAAGTGGCAAAACCTAAGAGCTTAAATAAAGAAAGGCAATTGTGGAAAAATAATTAAACATGTGGGTAGACTAAAGGAAGATAAAGTTATTTTTAAAAGGTGTGTTTGTACAGATGCACCTTGGCTTAGACTACCCCTTGTCTAGGAATAACAATGCTCCTTTCCTTGTAATATAGGGAGGGCATCTTCCACACAAGTTTTACCTCCTGCTTTCAGAAAGAAAAACGGGAAT
The DNA here is from genome assembly GCF_902729225.1 of Pteropus medius. Taxonomy (NCBI): domain Eukaryota; kingdom Metazoa; phylum Chordata; class Mammalia; order Chiroptera; family Pteropodidae; genus Pteropus; species Pteropus medius. Next base: position 29,643,631 of record NW_024347791.1, read on the forward strand.
TCAGAGTACCCTTCTTGAACCTGATCCTTCCTAAGTGCCTTTAGCTCAAAATAATCCTTATGCAAAAAGGGCATGTTTGGGAGTGGCATACATATTCCATCACACTTCAAGATAGTCACAGGTGCCAGAGATTACAATGTGGACATTTTTGAGGAGGGCTTCAGAGAGAACCTTCTAGAAGTGATGGAGATATTGGTCATGGTAAAGTTGTAAAGCCTGATAGAATGTCTGATGCAGTAGAGTCTGCTATCCTATGTTACTAGAAATTCTTTAAAAATATGTATATTTAAATGAGTGCATAGAATTTCATTATTTGATTAAAACCTAAGTATATTAAACCAATGTCTTATTTTATTCTCTTGACTCATACTATTAAAGCTTAATATTTAGCATATTTTACTCTCTGTTTGTACTTTTTTTTTTCTGTGAATGCTTTATTCATAGTTTTTGTTATTTACCAGGGAGGTTTTATTTTTTTCTTTATTTCTAAAGATATCTCTATATTTTGTATATGGTACCAGTGTTGTATATTTTTTTTCTCCAAGTGTTGCATTTCCCTTTTAATTTTTTCTCATTTTTTTTCTTATTTTTCTGATAAATGTAAATTTTTTTTGTACCTTGATACTCAGTGCTTTCAATTATATTTTTGGTTATTTGTCCTTACTATTCCCTTTATTCCATATGTAATTTTGTAATAATTATTATTTTCATCTTATGTTTTTCTACCATTCCTTTCTAAGTTTTATTAATTTAGTCTGTAAAGTCTCCATTCAAACACATCTTTATATGTTCCCAAAGGTTGTACAATATTTTCTTTATTGAATAAAGCATTTGTAGACATAGATCATATTCATTTTGAGAATATATTGCTTCAATTCTTGGTATGTTCTTTTTATTTAATATATAACTTTATTCTCCTTTCAGTTTGCAAGTTCATTAAGAATATATAATGTGTCTTTTAGTCCTTCTGCTGCTTGATAAACAATAACCACAGAAAAAATTATATTGAAAACTGAAAAATATAATCAGATTTACAGAATTTCTTAGCTAAAATGTAACAAGTTTCACAGATGTTCTCAGAAATAATACCAAATCACACAGAAAATATGTAGTGTGATATCTTTGTGTCAGTCATGATTATGTAAATAAGACACGGTGAGAGTAAATTTGAATAACATTTATTTAAGGCTTAAGCTGAGAAATTGAAATGCACATTAATTATACATCTCAAAAGTAGGTATTTTTTTAAAGTGAATATTGTCATTCTTAGTTGATTTTATTTTAATTTTGAGTTAATTTAGTTACATAAGAATTTATTTTAGGAATTACAAAAAAATAGCAAATTAATTTAATATACGTACATTTTCAGTTTAGAATTTGATTTTTGGAAAGTCGTCTGTTATATAAAGACCAGTAATATTAAAAATACATCTTTATTCAAATCATATTATTTTGCAAGCTTAATGTTAGATTGATGTTATTCATCTAGCTTTGTCCCAATTGTTTCCGGTATGACTCGAAATTTCATTCATTCAATTACTTAGGTTCTCTTCATGGCTAGATAGTATCATTAGTTAAATTAGTCAAGAGTATAAAGCTACATTGCAGCTATCCTTTATTTTTTAACACTTCTTGAGTTCATTTTTAACTTCATTAATCTTAGTATATTTGTTCTCTGTGTGGTTAAAAGGAATAGTCATGAGTATTCTTTGACTAGAAAATGGATATTTTCAGCCCAGAGTACTAAATTTAATTGAGTACTGTGGAATGATCGAAACACAATCTCTGTTATTTTTATTACTTTTGGAATATGAAAATGGTAGAAGTTTCAGAAAATTTATGTGAATGAGAAATTAAATGCTATTTTAACCAGATTTGTGTGTGTGTGTGCATGCAAAAAAAAAAGTATGACTATATTGCATTTTTATGATTAATTTAAAAGCATAAATGAATGAATGAGTTAAATAAACATTATTATAGCAATGACATAGCTCACATTCTAGTGAGAAAAGCATCATAAATATTTAGAATGTAATTTAAAAATATAATATTATGTACAAAATTCTAAGGATCTGAAATCTGGTTTGAAAATCAAGAAAGGATTTTATGTCAGTCTGGACCTCAAGGAAATAAATATCAAGGTAAAGTTAAGTTAGAAGTGCAAGAGATTTATTGGGAATAACACCTATAAAAATTAAAAAGAACAGGAGTAGTCGGAGAGAGATGCAAACTCTGATGAGGATCTAACCCCTGTGAAAGTAGAGGGGGAAGAAAGAAATATTGTATAAGAAGAGCTTCATATTTCAGTGTAAATTTGAAAAAGCCCCAACCACCCTAACAGGTTGCTCCACTGCAAAGATTGCCAATGAGTAAGTGTCCTATAATGGTAAAAATGACCAGGCACTAGTACCTCTTCTGTGTGCAGTCATTGATTAAAAACTGTTTGGAGAGATGGCAGCCTCACCTCAAATACTGTTGTGTATCCCCAAAATGCTACAGCTAGAGGCTGTTGGCTTATTGCATTCCATGTATTGGATTTTCTCTTAAAGAGAGTTCTGTGTGATGGACCCCCATTGCTGTTAGAACTTTATAGAAAATATGCCTCTAACTTTAATATTTCCACATTAATAAATATTTGTTTGCTGTTTTACTATTTATCAGATAATAGGAACAATTTTTAACTAATTCTTTGTCTGGTCTACAAGGAGTACAAAAGTGCTTATGAAGAGGAAACATGTGCATTGTCAGTTTTATTAAAGGCCTGTATTTTATTGTGTGGTCTGTAACTTTGTGTGGCTGAATAAAGCATGGAATAAAAAGTTATAAATGCAGTTTGTCTCTAGATAATGGGAGGCCTCATAGCTTAGGCCAAGAATTTGGTTTTTACCCCAAAGACAATTGTAAACCATTTTAAGAAAAGTATGACAAAATCAAGTTTGATTTTAATAATGTATTAGTGGTAGTCTGAAGAATTGAGCACAAGAAAAAAAAGAATAGTTGTTAGGAATAAATTAAAAGGTATCATTCCAAGAACAATGTAAAACAGGGTATTAATAAAGGAATATATGAGAAGAGAAAAAGATTCAGGGAGTAGAGAAATATACAGGACCTAGCAAATGGATATATGATAACTGCTAATTAAAGAAAAAATACAGAAGGAATGATAGGTCTGTTTTAAATCATTGTCACTGTCAGTATCAGCATCAACATCTTCATCATCATTATTATCAATAATGTTTGAGCGATGAGTGGGCAGGATGAAAGAAATTAGTCTTTTGATGAACTGAGTTTGAATGACAAGCTAGACATTTAGGTGAAGATGCTAATTAGAAAACTGAAAATATAGTTTGTACCTTAAATTAAGCATCTAATAATATATTTAGCCAACTTTTGCATATAATAATTTTGTAATATTTTTGAGAATGGATATAATTATCTAAGAAATCTAGGTTAAAAATGACTGTTAGAAAGAGAACTCTCAAAAATGTTTATGTATATAGAGAAGCTAGTGGGGGGTAGTAATTAAGAGAGCATTGGTGAGCTCTTTCAAAGAACTCTCACTAGAGTCATAGTGGTAGGTGTTGTACATCAACAATTGAAAGATAAAGAGAGTAAAGTACATAATCCTCTTTCAAATTTAACAAAGAGAGTTAAAAATTAAATAATTATAGTTTGGTGTATTTTGGTGTACAAAGTTAAATATAAGCTTTATTACTATTGCTGTTAAGGATAAAATTTTCTTGAGTATATAAATAACCTGAGAAGGAAGAATTAATAAAAGACAGATTGTAGATACAGAAGAGAGAAGAATGGCTAATAAATCAAGCTCCAGAAGAGACAATATTTAAAAGGATCTAAATGTTTTGTCTCATTTTACAAATAAAATAAAATTTGTCGTCACATTTTAAATGTTTCCTTTTTTAATGATCATTTTACATAAAGATTTAGATTTCTGTCTTAATAAAAACCAATAATAAATTATGTCAAAGCATCCTGGAATTTTACTATGTGTTTTTATACTATAGTAAACTATGTATAATGCCAAGCATTGCTATAAGAAAACAGTGTTCAAGGTTTCTCGGGTACAAAATTATATTAAAAATATAATAACAGATAAATTATTAAAATATCTTAAAACTTTACTGTATATATCTATATTAAAGCCATGTCATTAGCTTACGTGAGGATTAAACTTATTAGCATATATATAAAGCCATGTCATTAGCTTACGTGAGGATTAAACTTATTAGCACATAGAAACTGAAACATAATAAATAGCAATGGCACATAATAAATAGTAAACAGTTATTGTAATATGCACATAATATATAATGGCACATAATAAATAGCAAACAGTTATTGTAATATGCTGAATTGACAAGTATATTTATACTTATTGTAGACTTCAACAATTACATTTATAACTATTTACCAAGAGAAATGAAAACATATATCACATAAAGCCTTGCACACAGATGTTTAAAGTATATTCATTCTGATAAAATCCCTAAACTAAAATCAACCCAGATCTTTAGCAACAAGAGAATGAATAAACCAATGCATATACTCATCAAGGTAATACCGTTTAGCAACAAAAAAGCAAAAAACCAGCAATGTACACAATAAGAAGGATTATCAAACATATTATACTGAACACAAGCAGTGAGAAACAAAAGAGTACATCCACTATAATTTCATACATGTAAGATTCTAAAATATACAAATCCAATCTATAATATAAGAAAGGAAATCAGTGATTGCCTGGGGCAAGGTGAAGGTGTGGCCTAAGGAAAAGTTTTGGAAAATATTCCACATCATTTATATAACATCATTATTAAGGTATAATTCATATCTCATCAATTTATGCATAAAGCATATAATTCAATTTGTTTTGTATATTCACAGATATGAGCAATCATCATCAGTCAATTTTAGAGGAAGAGTACAGTCTCAGTTTTGATACCATAGACACTTGCAGTTCCTGAATTTTAGGAGCTTTTCTTGAATGAATATTTCTTTATTTACTGTATGACTTTAAGGTCAATTCCAGAGACTTTAAGTGCTTATTTTTAAAGTAGTTTTCAGCAGTTTTTAGGGGTAGGGATCCACAAAATTCTTCACGTTCTCATGGCATTAGTGGTTTTCCTCCATATTTTGAATACAAATGTGATTACACAAGTCTATAAATTTAGTCAAAATCATGGAAATATACTCATAAATATGGGAGCATTTTATTTTACTCATGTTATACTTTAACAAAATTTATTTTTAATTCTTTTAATTATCAATTTAAGAGGAAAAATAAAGGACATTATTTTAAAAGAACCAAAGTAGCACTCTGTTAGTAGTTTAAATATTAACATAATTTAATAAATTAACATCATTTTATTATGAAATCGAATAGATGAGCTTTAATGTCTCTTAGATTGCCAAGAGTGGATAATGCTGTTGTTCTGTTACTGGAACAGATTATTTTCATATTCCAGATTATATATCAAGAAGTCAAGTGTGGAACCAGAATTTAGGGGGCTGCATTTTGTATAACGTGAGAGTCCTCTTTAAGAAAAGAATCCGGACACATCATACATTGTAAAATTTGCAAGTGTATTTTTGCTAGTTATTTGTTAGTAATATATGAGCATGTAATCAACTGAAACTTGAGCTTCATTAACTCCATGTTGTATCTACTTGTGCCAGAAAAAATTGTCATGGTTATCTTTTGTTCCAGGACATCTATTCTAATGCTATGTGTTTTCCTAAAACATTGACTACTTGGGAGCAGCTACCATTGTGATTTTCAGTGGTGCTCTCAGTAAATTTATAAACAAGGAACATAATTATGTGACATCTTTTAATTTACCACTATTCTAGTGTTGTGTTTCTTAAAAATATAAATGAGGAACTTATTTATTTGCCTTCTTTGATTTACTATTATTTAAGTGAGTTCACTTGAGGAATATTATTAGCATATATAAATAATTTTCAATTTTATCATGGTAGTAAGGACACCATTTAACTTGATTTCTTTTTAATAACTTAGTATGTTGTACTTCTCCAGAGGAAATAAAATTTTTATTAAACGTTTAAAATTTTTTTATTGTGATATATTCTCTTTAATTTTGCGAAAATTACTTAAATAAAATATTTGTAACATTTAAAATTGTTTAGAGCAAGGAGAAAAAAAAATGGCATAAGATGATAGAGGCTCTGTTCATCCCTCTGGTGACCAAATCAAAGTTGTGATGGAAACAAGGAGCAGCAGCAAGAAAAAATCGCCTGGGATCTAGATGAACAAGCCATACAACTAGAGAGAGAAATAAAAAATCACTCTGCAGTGGGAGGAGGTAGGACAGGATGAGGACGCAGGGCTGCCCAATCTTGAGCAGCTGAGTGAGACGGAGGCTGTGGCAGCAGCAGTGGCGGCAGCAGCAGACGCTTCTTAAAGGGATTGTGTCTGTGAGCAGAATTTCTTCATGATGGACCTGCACGTTCTGAGCACCAGTGCCGAATAGGCTGCGTGCAGGGCACCAGAGACTTACAGGGAGACATTGTCCGAGTGAGGGTCGAGGCAAGATTTGCTCTGTATGGAAGTGCCAGTGGTATCCATTGTTCCTTATTGATCCTTTCTTCCTCCAGTGTGGGACACAGCGCCAGCATGGCCTAGACATCATCAAACTGAATAACAGAGGTCACTCTGTCCAGAGGATTCCCTGAAACTCCACTCCGCCCCACCCATACCACATCCAGGTATATCCTCAGCAAGTCAGGTACTCCTTGCAGAGCAGCACCTAGACTCACTCTGGAGGCAGCTGGTCTTGGTTTCTTTTCTTTAAAAAAGCACCTGGTCTTCCTAGGTGGCCTCCCATCCAAGTACTAACCAGATCCAACACTGCTTAGCTTCCAAGATCAGACATTAGGCTTGTTCAGGGTGGCATGACCGTAGACCATGGACCATGGCTCCACTGAGGTGTGAATCCAGGACCTTCTGTATGTAAAGCAGACATGCTAACAGCTACACTATGGAACCACATCTATGGCCCAGTTTCTGGTGTGGCATTTTGAGGCAACTATAAGCACAGCATCTGTGGATTGCTTGTTGAATCTCAACAGGTAGCTCCGGAGGGGCAGAGGCTTGGGCTAAATTTGGCCTGCAGCTGAACTGCTCTCAGGACTGTGCCACAGGACACCTAATTCACAAATCCACACTAATAAAACCTGGAGACTTAGGAGCTTTGCTTAATATATAGAAATAGACATGGAAGGCAGCCAAAATGGGAAGACAAAGAAGCAGAAACCATATGAGAGAACAGAACAGAGATCCAGAAATAATGGAGACAAGTAATCTAACAGATGCAGAGTTTAAAACACTGGTTATAAAGATGCTTAATGAACTTTTGAGAAGTGTAGATAAATTCAGCGAGAACGTCAACTAAGAAATGAAAAACATAAAAATGAAGGTGGAAATTATAAAAACGAACCAGTCTGAAATGAAGAACACATTATGTGAGATGAGAAGTATATTAAATGGAATCAACAAAGGAATAAACAAAGTGAATAAAGGAGAGGATCAAATGACCTATCTAGAGTTTGGGAAAGCCAAGGACACTCAATCAGAACAGCAAGAAATATATACCAAGACTATAAAATTTAAGAAACATATAGGACACTATTAATGGTCAAAATATCCATTTGATTGGCATACCTGAAGGAAAATTAGATGTTGAACAGCTATTTGAAGAAATAATGATGGAAAACTTCCCTAACCTGGTGAAGGAAATGGATATACAACCCCAGGAAGCTCAGAGAATACAAAAAAACAGGGATTCACAGAGGCTCACACCAAGATATATCATAATTAAAATGCCAAAGGTTAAATACAAAGAAAAAAAATCTTAAAAGCAGCAAGAGAAAAGATGGATAGTTACTTATAAGGGAACACCCATAAGACTGGCAACTGATTTCTCAAAAGAAACTATGCAGGACAGAAAGGCTTGGCACAAAATATTTGATGTCATGAAAACCCAAGATCTACAACCAAGACTACTTTATCCAGCGAAGCTATCATTTAGAGTTGAAGGACAGATAAAGAGCTTCCCAGACAAAAATAAGCTAAAGGAATTTATCATTACCAAGCCAGTATTGCAGGAAATGTTGGAGGGACTTCTTTAAGAAGAAAAAAACATGTATCAAAAACAGGAATAAAGAATGGTAACAACTACATTCCTATCAATAAGTACCTCAAATGGAAAAGAAGTAAGGGCTCTAACTAAAAGATAGAGTGGATGAATGGATGAGAAAACAAGACCCCTACATGCTACCTACAAGAGACCCACTTCAAATTAAAAGACACACACAGACTAAAAGGAAGAAGATGGAAAAAGATACTGCTTTGATGGACCTAGAAGTTATTTAAGGCAAACAGAGAAAGATAAACACTATACGATGTCACTTACATGTGGAATCTAAAGAATAAACTAATCAAAACCAGACTCACAAATATAGTGGACAATTTGATAATGGATGAAGAAGGTTGCAGGGCTGGGAGAATGGGATGAAGGATTAAAGAAGTACAAATTAGGAGCTGATAGATGGTCACAGGGATGGGGAGCATGGAATAGAGAATACAGTTAGCATTAATGTGTTGGTTAGGTGGAGGGTCAGGGGAGGAAGGGAGCAATGGGGGGATAATTTTATGAACTATATAGATATCTGATCAATGTACTGTATACTTAAAACTAATTAAAATAAATAAATTAAATTAAAAAAAATTGTTTAGAACTATAGGACTAAGACCTAAACTTAATAATACTTAGGGAATGGAAGAAAATGTATAACCTTCCAAGATAGATAGAATTACCCATACAATACATGAAAGAGTTTTATGATTGCAAAATAAGGAGATTGAAGAATTTTAAAGAGGAAAAATAAAGTCTATTGTTTATGTTTCAAGAGAGCGGAGAAAATAAAACTGATAAAAGGGGTCTCTTCAATTTTAATGATAAACAAAAATCAGATGCTGTCAAACAAATACTGTTCATATACTTCCTGAGACATCGAATAAACAAGTAAATCTGAAGACATGAAATAAAGTAAAATTATATTTGTAATTATATTACTATTTTCTTCCAGATTCTCTACTAGTTGTGGTTTGCCTACAGTAAAATTGTATAAGGCAAGAATTAACCTATTCCTCTGACAGAAACATTAGAATATAGTTCTACTCCGAAAAATTTAAGTGTAATTTCTTAAAAGAACTAATGAATGATTTTTATAGAAATATCAGTAAGCAATTAGATTATTACTATTTTTTTTTCTGTTTCAACTGCTGCTTCTTTCACTGAAAGCATAAAATAGAACAGCAATGGTTCTCCATTATAAAAATCATAGATCATATTTTTCCAGTGCACCTACTAGGTTATTAAATCTATACACACTCTAGTGCAAAATAATGTAAATAGATAATTTGATTATATTACCTCTTTTTTAAATCAAGTGCTCCCATCAGGAAATAAACATTCAAATAACGTGTGTATTATAAATTATATTTGTTGTTAGATATGTTTAAATTACTTTTATATTTTCATTTAAAATTTACCAGTCACTGTGTGACCTTAGGCAAAATATTTAACCATTCCAAACCTCATTTTTCTTTAAAAAAAAAAAATCTATGTATTTGCCAATGTGTTTAAATACCCTTTTTGGAAGAAATGTGATAAAGTGCTTAAGTGTAAATGGTATTCATTTTTGTGGAACCATGAAGTTGCACTATTATGTAAGCAGCATGGTAATGAACATAGACTTTTATGTTACATTGCCTTAGGTTTGAGATTTAGCTTCAATATTTATTAAGTTTGAGATTTTCAAAAAGTTAATTAACCTCATTGAAGAAAGTTTTTTTGTGAATACAGGCATAACAATAAGTATTGTGAGAATTAAGTAAGCTTAAGTATGAGAGTTTAGATCAGTTAAAAGTCAATAGATCTTATTGTTATCATTATATTCTATTTCCTATATAAAATATACTTTATAAAAATATATAGGTTTTGCTTTAATTCTAGACCATATTGATTATAGAGAAGAACAAAGATTTAGAGAATAAAAAGGACATTTTGTTTTATTTTGTCCTCTTTTATTTTAGAATTTCTTATCTTTGTCACCAAAAAGTTTCTTGGTATAATAATTAAGCCTGCTAAAACACCTCAGAGTATATTTATAGGTTCCTAAATTCGGTATCTCTTTGGGAGAAAAAAAATGACTTGGAATATAATCACTCACTGTTTACAAATGAATTGCTGCATAGATTTTTCTTTCCTCCTATTTTTATTTTTTTCTTTTCTATAGGACATTCCATAAAAATTCACCTTTACCTAACAAGTAAATCCTGTTAGAAATAACACAACACAATCAATAAGGTCATTGACATATTTAAGATAAGTGTTAAAAATTAGAATGTATTTGTCATCATTAACTTAATAGTATCTACTTCTATAATTCCTCAGCGCTCACCATGGAAATTTACTAGCTTGGAACCATAGGAAATTGCTTTATATTCTTGGAAATATAATAACTATTTTTAGAATTTTAAAGAAAGATATCACTCAATTTCATATGTCATATTTGTTTGCAGGCAGAGAATTCTTTAGTAACTTGTATTTGGATCATACTGCTTCTACTTCACATCCTGCATATTAGCTTTAATTTTAAACTCCAGTGCAAAGCAAAGTTACATCAATATTTGGAATACTGATGATTGGTGATAGCTATAACTCAATCTTATATCAAGAAGATATGGCATTTTATGGAGACCAATTAAGAGCAATGTCAACACATGACTTTTCAACAAATGATATGGAAAATCCTTGGCAGAATAATAAGCAATGTTTCCCATTAATCACTGAAAAGACATGTATTTCCTTGCAAGTTGTTCTGGGTGTGAATCTAATAATATGTTGTTCAGGTTCATTTTTAGTTAATTTCTAGTCAATGATGGGAGAGAGAGAGATTGTTGTATTTCATGAATTAGATAAGGAACTAAATTAATTTCCATGTTCTAAATTAATTGTAACTTATATGAGAAAATAATATTGTACGTTAAAGAAAAATAAGCTTTTTAAACTAATTCACTATGTCTCTGAGCACATTATGAGAAAGCAATAATCACATCAAAACAACTGAGATTAAAGAAAGTTTTACTAGTAAGGAAAATACATGGATTTTTTTTTTTTACAAGATTGATGATTGAAGATAGTTATGAAGAGAAAATATATATATTTCTGAAAATAAGGAAGGTAACCAACTCCATTTCACTAGGAATTCACTAGGAATTCAAGATTCCAAGACTTGAAGCAGTGAAAAGAAATAAAATTCATATAGAAATAACAAAAACAAAATGGTAAAGAAATTAAATCATTTTAGAGCTTATTCCATTTTTAAAGCCAAGTAAAATCGCCTCTCTGGACTCTCTATTTCTGTTAGAAGGCCTAAGTTATCATAGAAATTTAAAACATTTTTTTTTTTAAAAAGTGCTTTTTATTATAATGGATTTTTCTCTAAACGTTCCTTTAATATTTGTTTTCCTTAATTCAGCAATGTATATTTAATTCCATCTTTTAAATTCAGGAATAGTTTTCTACAATCCAGGAACAATTATACCACTCTTGAAAATAGTTATAATATCAATGTTCTATCAGTAGACTCACATATGTGAGTTAATGTATTAAGGAAACAAATTATCTGTGCTTTTCTGCTACCATTTCATTTTTCAGAAGTAAATATGAGGGTTACTATTACATGATACTTATTTGAGATACTATTTACTACATTAGTATACTATTCTTAAAAATGTTTTAGCTTATACAAAGGTAAATTTATATTAATATATAATTTCAACAAAAGAAACAATAACTGTTGTACGTTAGTTTAGTTGACTAAGTCATTAATAAGTGAGCCAAAATATCGCAAAAACTGCCTTAAAATCAGAGTAAAACTTCTGTGCTTTGTTTTCTTGAAATTATCTCGAATATGAAGATAAGACTGAGAAGGCAAAAATAAATTTGTACTGAAAATTTTAGTACTGGTGAATATGAAATAATTATATAATATTGGTACACAAGTGACTTCTGTCATGTACAATAAGTTTTACTACAAAAAAAAAAGGTATATAAAATGTGATTGATTTGTGAACCAGGAATTCGATGTGTTAAAAAAATTACTAAGTTGAATTACATATTGTGTTGTCTGATAATAATAAAAGTTTTTTATCTATTTGGATTCAATTTATGTCCTTATCTAAGCACATTTGCAATGGATCAGTATATTTTTTATGTGCAGCTCACACTCTAATTAGCACATTATAATTCTCAGCTTAAAAGAAAACCACAAGTAGCATATGGCTTAAAAGTTTTTATTGTTAATAAATAAACTGTATGCCTCACAATAATACAAAAATTAAATCTTTTCTTTTATTTAGCCTCATTCTCTGACTTCTTATTTTCATTAGATAATCAAATAACTAAACAAAATGAATAAGTTACCTAATTTAGTTAGAAATTAGATATAATTTAATTTTGATAAACTACTTTTCTAGTATTGAAATGGTTTTCTCATGTCAACTCTACTGAACTTGCCGATATCTATTTTTTTATCTCTGACATATAAATATATATTGCAGTATATATGCTTATAGTAAATAAACTTATTTAGATTTTCTTTTTTAAATATATTTAATGTCTTAGAACTTCCTTACTTAACAAAAATATATATAATAAGTTGATGTACTATAATCATCAAATATGAAGAATAAGCTTACAAGATATATCATCTTTATAGTCTGCCTTATTAAAAGCAAAAACATAATTTCAAAACAATAATTTTATATATTGGTATTATATAAGCATGTCACTATGCCTTGAAGTAACTTAAAGAGTGTGCTGATGCAGGTGCAATCTATGACCAGAAATAAACAAGCTGTACAGAGAGTCAACCATGAAATCATGGAAATCCTTTTTCCCTGGTCTCCTTCCAATTTCTCTGTTTACATTCCCATGTTTTGCCTAGATTACTGGCTCTCTATGCTGATAGTTTTCTATCAGGCTATGAGGAGATCAGACCCTCTCCCTTTTGCAATTTTAGAGAGAAGAGATAGAATGTTACATTGTTTCAGACTAGAGTATCTATGAGAATAACCAACTTTTAACTTGCTGATATTGATCACAATCCTCACATTCTCAAAAAACTAAGGCTCCTTCCCATCAGAACTGAAACTGAAAAAGAAAAAAGGGTGAAAAAAGATGATTTTTTCCTCACACTTTATCTTTGGTGGAACAATTTGTGTGATAGCAAAGGAGAGTGCTGCTTTCTAACTTCTATTTGAATTCAGAAGTCAGGAATATGATACTACTGTGTTCTCCATGTCAGGCTATATTTAGCTATATAAGTATGACCTCTCTGGGCCCAACTGGTTTTAGGTAATGATAAAATTCACGAAATTCCTGATTATTTCTGCATGAGTAGTACTCTAAGTTCTCAGTTTGAACATTAATATTCTATCCCAAACCCCACCCCCATAATGTTACCTTTTAAAATATGAGATCTCTTGATTAAGGTTAAAGGAGAATCACTGCCACTTCATCCACTATAACAGTCCAAGTCATCAAAATTTCCATAAACTTAAAGAATATGGTGATCATGTTCATCACTTACTGTCTTGCTCTCCCCACCAAATATGCTTTGCTAATCTTTTGGCTGTACAGTTGTAAGATGTGTTCTCTTTTCCATTTTATTTTTCAAGACAAAGTTTGTCACAATACAATACCTTAACAGTTGTGTATCTTATATACCAACAATCTCCACTACCAGATATTGAGTTTGTTTCCAACAACCCATTAATATGTACCTACTTGTTGTCTACAGCTAGAGTCTACTATGAAGATCCTTTCTGTGTCAAGCTAGCTAAAATCACAGTGCCTTTTCTTCACTGTGCTTCCATGCAAACTGTCAGATCCAACAACCAATAAAGATCACCACTAATTTTACTAAGTATTCAGTAAAAAGTGAATATGAAGTGAATGTGAAGTTCTTCAAGTCTTTAATCTGAAATACTACTGCCAAAAAGTAAAATTAGTAAGCAACCCAAGATTTTTCTCTAGCATTAAGAATCATAGCGGAAGGACTTCGATTACCAGAAACTAAAGATCAGAGTATTTGAGCTACCCCTACTGCTGAAAACAATTGACTGTACCAGATAAAATATTTTCTAAATTTTTAAAGAATATTGAAGTAATGTGAGATAAACTATTTGCTAAAAAAATTTTAAGAAATATATAAGCATGGAAACATGGTATGAGGAAGATTGGAATAGCTAACTAAATGTTTTTGCCTTGAAAGCATCTGTTGATTAAACCATCTTGAGCTTAATATGAGGCTTAACATGAGAAAAATAAATAAATAAATAAAGGCTCTGTAAATTCTCAAAGAGGTGAGTCTAATAGAATATCCTATTATTAAACTGGGATATTAATGTATTATATTATACTGTGGTCAATTATTGACTCACATATATTAACAGTTTTGATTCCCATAATCAAGGGAATCCAGTTGACCTTAAAATGTGAGCTTGGTTGAAGATTCAACTGGTAGTGTTAACTTGCTTTGTGGAAGCAAGTAAAAATCTACTCTAGAGAAAAGTACTTCTGACATAAGCTTAAAATTACTGTTAAAATATTAGCGTATCACAACAAAAAAATAACATATCATACATGGAAACAAAGTACCAGGAATCAAAATAAGCAGAAACAATACAGGAATATAACTCTAAATATTACAATTATGTTCTAATCTATTATATTGAATGTGACAAAATAAACAAAATAAAAACTTAAAATATCAACAATAAACCAAAAATGTTAAAAGGCAATAATAGGAGAAAAAAGAATCAAATAGACCTTTAGAAACTAAAAATACAATAGTTAAATTAAGCATTTAAAAGTTGAGTTTCATGAGTTTAATGCAGTTGAAAAAGAAAATGTAAACTCGAATTTACATCAGAAGAAAGGTTGTACACAAAAGACAGATAATATTTTTTATTGGAATTTCCAGAAAATAAGAAAGATAATGAGGAAAAATATATTAGTTGAAATAATAATGACTCAATTTTTCCATACATATTAAAAACATAAATTAATAATAGTCTAAAAAGTCAGCTCAATCTGAAAGAAAAGTAAAGAGAAACTCACATGTGGTCACATGATAAAAATGATAAAAAACAAGAGAAGGAGAAAATCTTAAGAGCAAGCAAGGAAAAAAATAGGTTATCTTTAAAGAAGATACTAGCAGAAAAACGATTGATTCTCAAGATCAACAACAACAAAAATAAATTTTAAAAAACTGAGAGACTTTCAGTCAAGATGGCAGAGTAGGTAAATGCTGTGCTTATCTCCTCCCATGAACACATCACAATTACAACTACATTATAGAACAACCATCCTTGAGAATTACCTGAAGACTAGCAGACCAGACTACTATAAGTAAAAATATAAAGAAGCCATGCTGAAACTGGTAAGAGGGGCAGAGATGTGAATCAAGCTAGTCTCACACCCATGTGTGATGGTTAAAAATTGAGAGGACTATCGCAGCTGTGGAGGTCCCCCCAAGAAGTGAGGTGACTCAGCCCCACACTGGGCTACCCAGCCTAGACTACCAGTGCTGGAAAGAGAAGTCCCCGGAATACCTGGCTGTGAAAATTAGTATGGATTCTGTCTGAGTGAGATAGAGGAGTGCTGGAATCCCAGACATGCCTCAGACATTCCTCTTAAAGGGCACAGACACAACTTACTGACAAGCTCACTGGCTCTGAGCTCCAGCGCTGGGGCAGCAGCTTGCAAAGTGCCAGGAACATATGTGGAGAAACTGAATTGTCTGGCTTCACAGTGAGAGCCAGAGGGGCAGCTGGAAAGCACCATTGTTCCTTTGCTGAACCCTCTCGTCCCCCAGCCTTCAGGCACAGGCAGGTGCCAAATTTGAGTCTCTATCAAACTCGCTCCATCTTAGTGATTCCCTAAGAACCAGAACTACCCAACTCACACACAGGCCAGAACTTACTTCAGCTGCTGTTACTCACAAGCATCTGGCTTCCTTAAAATTCCTAAAAGGTCCATGAACCCCAAACGAGCAGCAGCTGACCTGGGTGTTCATGCTAAGTGGCCCCCAGCTCAGCACTAGTGGCTGCTAGTTTCAGTTTATAGCATAGCCTCATTCAGGCACCACCAAGTCCAGCACAGGCAGCTACCAACTACAGATCACATTATAGTTCCTACCAGGTAGTCCTGGTCCAGGAACAGGCATTGCCTGTTCTGGGCCTGCACCAGAGCCCCTCCAAAGAGACCCCAGAACCAACACACCAGAGTACCACCTGATTATCTCCACGAATGACACACTCAAAGAGTGAACTCAGTGAGTACCAGAGCCCCGCTACACTGAATCTATGGAGTCAGCCCCTGCACAACAACTTGTTCACTGTAGTAATGGCCAATTTTCACAGTAGGTCATCATGAGAGTCAATTATATTCATTGATGTGACAATAGCAGTCGAGACTCAACTAAAACAGGAGGACACAAACCCAAAGGCCATATAAGGGACACTCCTGGGGCAACCATCTCAGTGGACACTGCACCACTGAGACCCACAAGGCAGGTTCTACATAAGGCCACCCTGCCAAAACTGGGAGACATAGCAGATCTACCTAATATGTAGAAACAAAAACAGAAATGCAACTAAATTTAGGAGATAGAGAAACATGTCTCAAATAAAAAATCAGGACAAAACTCCAAAGAAAGAACTAAACAAAATGTAGGCAAGTAATCTACCACATAAGGAGTTCAAAATCATGGTTAAAAGGATGCTCAATAAAATATGAGAAGAGTAAATGAAACAGTGAGAACCTGCACAGAGATATAGAAACCATGGAAAAGAATGAGTCAGAAATAAAGAATACAATAACAGAAATGTAGAATACATTAGTTGGAATCAAGAGATTACATGAAGCAGAGGATCAGATCAGCCATTTGGAAGACAAGGTAGCAGAAAACACCCAATCAAAACAGCAAAAAAAAAAAAAAATATATATATATATATATATAAATATAAAATATATATATAAATATAAAATATATATAAAGATAAAATATATATAAATATAATATATATATAAATATAAATATAAATATAAATATAAAAATATATATAAATATATATATATACATATATATATACATATATATATATGTATATATATATATATATATATATGGATAGCATAAAGGACCTCTGGGACAACTAGGAGCATAACAACATTTGCATCATACGGGTTCCAGAAGAAGAGAGCAAGGAATTGAAAATCTATTGAAGAAATCATGATAAAAATTTTTCTAACCTGGCAAAGGCAATATACATACAAGTTGAGGAATCACAGAGAATATCAAACAAGATGAACACAAAGAATACCACACCAAGACAGACTATAATTAAAATGACAAAAGTTAAAGACAAAGAATCTTAAAAGCAGCAAGAGAAAAACAATTATGTACAAGGGAGATCCCATAAGACTGTCAAGCTGATTTCTCAGCAGAAACTTTGCAGGCCAGAAGGGATTGGCATGAAATATTCAAAGAGATGAAAAGCAAGGACATACAACAGAGACTACACTGCCCAACAAGACTATCATTTAAAATAGGAGAGATAAAGTGCTTCCCAGGCAAGAAAAAGCTAAAGGAGTACATCACCACTAAACCAGTATTATAAGAAATGTTAAAGGGACTTCTTTAAGAAGAAAAATAAGAAAAATAAATACAAAAGATCAAAAATATGAATAAAAAAATGGCAATAACTATATATCTATTAATAATTACTTTAAATGTAAATGGATTAAATGCTCCAATCAAAAGAAATAGGGTGGGTAAATGGATAAGTAAACAAGACTCATACATATGCT
>NW_024347791.1:30376404-30388302 GCF_902729225.1 Pteropus medius
TGTGTGTGTTATTTATATATATATATATGTGTGTGTGTGTGTGTGTGTGTGTGTATATATATATATATATACACACACACACACACACACACACATATATATATATATAAATAAATAAATAATAGAATATTACTAAGCCATAAGAAGAGATGACTTGAAAACTCATATCCTAAAAGATATTTGCACACTGATGTTCATAGTTACATTATTCACAATGGCCAGGACATGGAAGCAACCAAAGTGTTCTATGATAGATGATTGGCTAAAGAAGCTGTGGTACATATATACAATGGCATATTACTCAGCCACAAGAAGAGATGAAATACAGCCATTTGCAACATCGATGGAACTCGAGATAATCATGCTAAGTGAAATAAACCAGATAGAAAAAGTTGAAAATCACATGCTATCACTTATATGTGGGATATAAACCTAAAATCAACAAAGGAACAAGACAAAAAGCAGAGACTCATGGACATGGACTAGAAGGTACGCAGGGAGGGAGGAGAGGGGTGGTAGGTGGGGTAAAGGAGGTCAAATATAGGGGATTAGAAGGAGGAGGATGTGGGTAAAGGAGATCAAATATATGGTATATCTGATATGGTATATTTGAAGGAAACTGGATTTGGGGTGGTAAACACACAACAGAATATATAGACGTCAAATTATAACGTACACTTGAAAATTATATAATTGTATTAACCAATGTTACTCCAATAAACTTAATTTTAAAAAAGAAACAAAAAAAATCAATATCGTATGAATGTATGTCAATAAAAGATACTCAATAAAGCTTATAGGAAAAATCATGATTCTATCCTAAACATGAGCTCATGCTGGAAACATAGTAGTTACTAAATAAATAGCTGTTGAATTAATAAATGAATGAATTTTTAATCCTATATTTAATGATTCTGTTTTTAAAGACCGGAATGCATGGCTTGTAGTGAATTTCATCATTAGGTTTTGATCTCTCATTCCAGATGTCAATTAATACTTTAACTAGCCTCCCTAATTATATGTCATTCAGAACATTGAAAATATGTCTTGTGTACACCCATACCACCCTGAATGCCTGATCTCGTCTGAAAATATGTCTCCATATCTTTATTCTAGTTGGTATTAATGAATTGCTTGACCACAAAATTTTGCCCTGGTTTACAGAGTTTAATAATTATTCAAATCTATTCTTCATTTTCTACTCTTCACACCTGTGGCAGAAGCAATAACGTTCACAAAATATTTCATTTATTTATTTTCATGTCCTGGGACTCTACAGTAGCGTGAGTTGGCTCTATCCTAAACCACTGAATCAGAAACTGTGAGAATAGGGCCCAGTAATTGGTCTTTTAACATGCCCTCCGGGTGATTCTGTTGAAAATTAAGTTTTGAAATTCATGTGCGTATCCAATAAATGACCAATTAAATATCTAGTCATTCTTTCATCACCTTAATGAATATAAGATCCACGGTAAAATTATTCTGTTTTCTGTTTACTGCTATATCATTAGCATATAGAAAAATCTGGTACATAGAAGGCGTACAATAAATATTTGTTTAATGAATGAATAATACATCTTTGTTTAAAATAAAGCATCATGACTTCAGACATCCTTCTTTCCTATATTCTCAAAAGTAGCATTGCATGAAATCAGAGATGACACTAAAAAAGGAGAAAATGAAATAAAGACATTGTAGAGAAAGCAGTAATTTAAAAGATCTTTCGCTTTCTTAAAATTCTTATTTTTCTCTATTAGTTGTCATTATGTATATTGTCTTTTCTTTAATTCTATAGCAATTAATTACCTTATACTCTCAGTTGTTTTCAAAATTCTAAGACGAAAAAAAATTAAATGGTTCTCCTAGATGTTGAACTTACTTTGGTGGCCATGAGATTGTGCATTGTCAAAGTCCAACTATGGAAGTATAATTAAATAAGCTCTGAAATCACTATATTTGCACTAAAGCAAATGATTTCCATAGGCTTCTCAAAAGCTGTGAGTAAGTGTGATAGAAATACCAAGGTAGTCTTATTCTTGCGAGATAACTTTGAGAGCCAACTTTGTCTGGATGACTCCCCAACAAGAGCCTTGTGGAACTCTTCTTAAACATCATGGCAGTCTAGGACATTTTTACTCAGACTTCCTTTCCTCTCTCCTTCACTCAAACTTGGAGCCATGTGAGTTTAACTAATATTCTGAATGTAGTTATATATCTAAGCAATTAGTGACTTCTCTAAGCATTTGAAGGAAGAGGATATTGTGGGAAAATAAGTATTTTAAACAAATTTAATTGTGAGCCCCAATAAAATGGCAAGAAAGAAATTAGGATTGATGACAAAGGGAGGCATATAAAATAAAAATTTAGTATAGCTGATTCACCTAAACTAGGCAAGATTTTTTTTATTCAGAGCTAGTCTTAAGAATAGAAATTTGTATGTGATATAACTTACTAAAGACTTTCCTACTGACTGTCCACCCACTGCCAAAGTTCTCCAATTCCTAGCTTATGTCTAAAACTCCACGATTAATGCTTTCTCTATTGACAAAACTTTCATGCCTAATATAATGCAGACATGATATTTTGCTTCGAGGTCATATTTTAAAGCAATTATATATAATGTTAATATAAATATATATAATAATATATTAATATTAATACACAATATATAACATATGATACATAATTAATATAAATGTATTCCTGTGTATTATATATAAATACATATATTAATGTTAAGTGAAAGATAACATCATTTTTGGAGTACATATCAATAAGAGAAAGTCGTAGATAGAGCAGATGAGGAAACTTGACTCCTAAATAATTGATGTCTTCATTGAGAACAGGTAACACTGGCAATAGTGACTCTGAGGCAACTATGCAGAAAAGCAAGGCAAGAATACTGAAAACTTACTTTAAATTTCATACAGAGTTGGAGTTACTAATAATTTATTACTACTACATAGCCAAGATATATGAAATTTTGACCAAGTGTAGTTTAAATAATATTTTTTTCTCACATAATGGGAAGTTCAGAGGTTACTGTCCAGTGTTGGCACAATGACCATCAGAAAATAAATAGATCCTCCCACTCTGCAGTGGTTAGACTGTCTGCTTTCATGCTTATGGTTTTAACTTCGTAATCATAGTATGGTTATTGCATCTCCAGCATCATGTCTACATTGCAGGCAAGAAGATGGAAGGACGTGGGCATGTCAGCATAGTCTCTCTGTTTTTATTGAGAAAATAAAAACTGACCTGGCAGAATTTCACTTACATCTAATTAATAAGAATTATGTCACATGGTCAATTCTAGCTAGAATGTAGCCAAGGAAGAGTATTGCATGTCCATCCTAACCATATATACAATATTAAAATTATGTCAACTACTTTGGCCTACCCAGATACTCATTTAATAAGAGTTTTAAAAAAAAATTCTTGGTATAATGGAATAAGAAAAACAGCAACTGCTATCATCTGGCTCTTTCTAGTCTGCATTTTACATTTTATTCTATTTAATAGGTACCTCTGTCCAGTCATTTTTAGAACTATTGGCTGAGCCCATGAAAAAGTATGAAGAACTACTTAATAAGACAAAGATCATTATAATATACTGGCCTTGAAAGAGCTTGTCGTTTTACAGGGCACATAAGAAGCAAACATAAAAAAAGAGAATCTCATATTTACCTCTTATGTTTATGCTTAAATGTAATTGTACTGATATACACGATGTATTTCCCAAGTTGTCTATCACTTGTGTGTGATGGGTGACCTCCCTTCTTCTTACATAAATAAACTGTCTTCACTGTTTTGAGTCACTTTAATAATATCTCTCCTCAACATAGCTGATGATGTTATTTGGGAATGCTTCAGTATTTTTAATCTTTCCAGGTTTCAGAAAGTCTTCTATACAAATTTGGAGCTCTCCTCCATGTTATTAGGAATTGTGTGAGGGACCATGTCTGTGAAGAAGAATGAGACTCGTGATGGGAAGCTGGTGTCTGAATCATCTGAAATCCTGCCCAAGTAAACAGCTACAGCAATCCCTCCTGGCCTCTGAGCCTGTCAGAAAGGAGCTGTGCAGGGGGGGACCATCAGGTATAGGAGACCCATCTGAGGCTCAGCCTCAGTCCTCAGCCCAACCCTGGGGAAAGAGTCTGCTGCCCAGGGGACCACCTATTATCCATGCACCCAACTAAAAGCCAAGTCAAATGTTTTCTCCAAAATAAAGTCTTAGCTGGCTCTGTCAAAAGAAGAAGAAGGAGGAGGAGGAGGAGGAGGAGGAAACTGTTTAAATAACTTTTATGATCAGAATTTGGAGAAACACAATGGTATTTGAATGTTTATTGGCAGCACAGAAAAGACCAAAATAAAACTCGAATTTTTACTCTTAAAAATAGAGTTACGATGATGATCCTATAATGTACAGAGAAAGTACAGATAATGTAAACAAAGGAGAATAGCTACTATATGTAGAGAGTTTTTCCCCTGGAGATATATCTTAAGATATTTCTCTTTATTTTTTTTTCACTCATATCAAATGAAAGATTGATTGGAAGTACAATAAGAGAAGCAAAATAATTCTTTATAAGGGAAAAAAAAAAAAACCCCAAGGGAAAGAATCAGAATGTCCTTACACCTGAGTGAGCAAACCCTGCTGATCAATCAGCTTGTACCGAAGAAGACTAAAACTTCCCACCATGGGATGCCGCCCTGCAAGGGCAGGTGCACGGGGCCAAACACAATGGGTGGGGTTTCTATGAAAGCACCAGAGGTGGGACACATGGGGAGTTAAACCCGGAGGAGGAAAATCTGCTCCTTTAATCCTTTTCAAAATACTTTTCAGTTGAAAGAAAACCAAAATCACAATAATCTTATCCTCCTCTCTCATTTGAAATTAATAATATTATTTATTATGGCCAATGTGAGAACATCAGTCAGCCCCTTAAATTATTTAAGTGAAACTATTCCACTTGATTTGACACTAATGCTCAAATGGTTTTTAAAGTAATAATAGCTATTGGTAGGATTTTAAACGCAGAGTTAGAAAGTCTCTGCTGGTACCCTGCTTTCTATTAAACAGAGTTAGAGAAGCCTGCTGTCCCCATTATAACTGTAACTCACCATGAGGGACAGAGCCAGTAATATCAGCTCTATCCCTGTGGAAATCTGTAGAAAGAAAAAAATATATATCTTTTATATGACTTTGGTTGATAGATGTATATAGATCTTTCTGGACTCACAGATATAGATTATAGATGATTGATAGATGATAGAGAGATTGATAGATAAATAGATAATACATTTTAGTTGTTAGTTTGACATTTGACAGCCCCTGGTAAAGTATGCCTCTTACTTTAAACTCTCCAAATCTACTCTCAGCATCTCACAAAGAACAATAATTGTTTATTGATCTAAGTGTTAACAATGTATCAATGAAGTCTAGAAATAAAACCCAACGGCAATAACTTCTCAGGACAGTGATTTTAAGGTATTTTTCCATTATCCATAATGTGAAGTTAAATATATATACATTTAAAAGCTCATATAATTTTTTTTATAAACTAATATTTAAGAACATGGTAAAACTGCACAGGTGTTGTTAACAAGTTACTAACCCCTTCATGCTTACTTTTTTAAACAGAATAACTACACCTGTTGAAAAAATTTTTAAGGCAATAGATATAAAACCACCATGAAAATGCAAAGTGCACGTATTATTTCATATGATAAAAGAGGTAAATAGTAGCACCTGGAACAATTTTATATCTATAGTAGATATTCGATATATATAGTAGATATAGTAGATATTCAATAAATGTTTTCTGTATATGAGTGAAGATGATAATGAGAACTAGTTCAGTTTTCCTGTATCTTCACCAGAGAATATAACCATCAAATACATTACAAGCAAAAAGCCAAATAGTGTCACATGTGCACACTGTGAAAAGGCTTAAAAAGAAATATATATATATATACATATATTTATATATATATAGATGATTAGATACAGACATAGATATAGATATAGATAGATAGAGATAGAGATAGAGATAGAGATAGAGATAGAGATAGAGATAGAGATAGAGATAGAGATAGAGATGTAGATGTAGATGTAGATGTAGATGTAGATGTAGATGTAGATGTAGGTGTAGGTGTAGATACAGATGATGTGGATATATAGATATAGATATACCTCTAGGTATGTTGATTGTTTTGTTTGCTATATATGTAGCAATATATAGAGGTCTGTGTTTTAGTAAATGTGGCGTTTTCAACACGCTTTCTTGTACTGCTAATTCTGGTATCAGAACACCCATCTTCCTTTGCTGAGCTGCCCTTTCCCTATCCAATATAGTCACAGGTTTCCACCACCATCTATCAGCAGAGATTAATACTTGACCCAGGCTCCCAACCCCCCTTCCACAATGACTAAGCCCAGAGGTAGCCAGGGAATCCTTTTAGGGCCAATTCTAATACTTCCCCACAAGACACTCTGTGAACACTGAGAGAAATGATCTCTTTTTTTTTGGACTGGGACTGCCAGTAGCCACCTTTTCCATCATGTGAGGAGAGGTCATCTTTGGCAGGAGAGAATAAGGGCCACACACAGAAAGATGCAGAGATAAACAAGGAGAGAAGTAAAGAGTAAGGGTGAAGTGGGGAGAGCAAGAGATAATTAACAAACTGCTGGGGTTCCTGAATCCAGTCATCTTGAAAGACTTTCTGCTTTAAGCCAATTTGAGTTTAGCTTTTTTTTTTTAATTTGCAAGTGAAGAAGTTTTGACTAGTACACACACAGAGATCTTTATACAAATCTATCTGGATGAATGTATTAGAAACATAAGTTTTTATCTTCTTGAGATAGAAATTTTCCATAGACCATTTCTTTGGTCTTTCAACTTCCATTCAACTGAGAATATTTTGTGCAAAAAAAGGACCATTTACATCAAAATCCTTTTTACCCATTTTTCCCCTCTTACAAAGAAGATCTCTAAGCAGGTTGCTGTCTCACTTGGCTCCAATTGATAAAGTAAAAATCAGACTTGAAAATAGGTTGAAACAAAGGGCAGTGCACGAACTTCTCAGATGGTGGTTCCTCCAGCACTACAGCTGTACCACAATTACCAAAATAGAAAAAATGCACATATTATCTTCTTAGAAATAAAATGTAAAAGAGAAAAAAAAGAAGACAAAAAAAAAATGAGGGCATTGAGAAAGAGATAATTATCAGCTAAGGAAATATATCATTCAACATGACCCTGAATTTCTTTCTTTTTTTTTCTCTAATCATTTATCTACAGATCAGGGAACAAAAAGGACCAAAGTAGTGAACCAAAAACCCAAGCAAAAGAAGAGGTGAGGTTAATAGAATAATTAAGTTCCAGAAGTCCTAAGACATTTCCATGATTATATTAAAATTAAAGTCAAAGTCATATGAAACACCCTTCAGCTCTGTCATAATTCCACTCGGGTGCCTGACAAACCTTGAGAAGCCAAAGTGACAATCAATGATTTACCTTTCTGTGCTGAAAAATGGAAGTTGAAAGTTAAGTGGCAACATAAAGCTAAGCACCTCTGAGAATGGGTTTTAAGTCTGGGCTAGACAGAAATGACAGAAAATCATTAAGAATGGAAGGCATTAAAAGGTCAGAAATAAATTGTTATCAAGCCCTGTTTGACCATTTTATCAGTCAGAATTTTCTCTTTGCTCTCGAGAATGCAGTAGCATTTTCTTATCTCTGGAGATGAATATGATATTATCAGAGTTGTACAAACACAGTGATATTCAAATTCTGAGAATGTTTTGTGCAATAAAAGGACCATTTACATCAAAATGAGACTCTCAAATAGTTTTTTAAAAATACATTAATTGTCTTATCTCCACCTGTTTGGAATGTTAGTGTATGAATTCTGTGAGGTTTATCCTTGGTGGAGAATAATGCCAGAAATGTTTTCATGTGTTTAAGTTTTCAGTGTGGTTCTTGGTGAGATAGACAGTTTAGCCCCAAGTCAGTCTCAGAATAAGCGAATCTCCCTCTCCCTTCCTCTCTACTCCCCCTACTTCCCCTCTACTCCCTCTCTTTCAATCTATTTGGCCAAGAACGATGTTTTGATATTTCAGTAGCAAGAGGTCAGGGAAACTAATGCAAACCTCCCAGAAACAAAATTTGATCTTCAACCAAATAAGCATATTAGTGAATCAAAATTTAGTTAATCTGTGCTTAAATTGAAAGTAGAAAATGATAGGTTAAGGAATTGAGTATAGAAAAGAGCCTTAATCATTTTAGCAATTAGTATGTAGTGTCCTAAAATGATTCACTAATCACTCCACAGCTGGTACACTAAAAAAACACAAGATACAAAGTATTCTTCATATGTCATAGTCCAAAGGAATCCCTACTTCAAAGAGTATGTAGAAAACACAAGGAAAAGGAGAACTTGTAGACTTGCTCTCTGAAATATACAGAAGACCTGAATGAGCTGACTAAGAAACCTATGGCTTAGTTCATTTTGAATGATATTATTACATTTTAATGAAAGCGTTTAAGACTGAAGAGTTTCACTAATAATATGTTTGCCAAGAGGGGATCTTGAACTAAATTTTCATAGGTCTTTTTAGTTCACAGTCACAGAGGTCAGCGTAATGCTATTTTTCTGGATCTACGAAATCAAAATGTGTGTATGCTACTTAAATAAACAGTCCTATCTGCAGGTTTTTTAAAAAATTACAGGTCTTAATACTTAAGATATATCTACCAGCCACAAATAAAGGAAATAAACCCCAAAGAAAATAAGGAAGGGAGAAAGGGAAAAAAGATAAAAAAGAGAACCACCTGAAAATTTTATTCAGGAATTACAATGGAGTTTTTGCTTTCTATAACACAAAACCTAATGTTGCTCAAAATGTAAAAGATTCTGTCAGTAGAAACTAATAATTTGAACCCATTCACAGGCATTTGATAATAATGGTGAATTAAATAGTTATACATCTCTAATTACCCTATGTTTTACTCTTCAAATGACCATGCAAGGATATTTTTTTCTTCATTATATATTTGTATGATAACTTCAGCAGTAGCTTCAACATATTTTTAAACCAATCTGACTCTCCACCTTACTACAGAGTAATCAAAAAGAAAAATGTTGGTTGGGTAGCAGCTATTTATCTATGATACTGCATTCCTTTAAATTTAGTAGGAATGTCTTGGCCGTTTCAGTCTGCTTCATTATCAGATATGATATTCATTTACCTGTGATTTGTTCTTGACAGCAATCAATTTCAGAGGTACTGCCCTGGATGTATAGGAAGCTGACAATTGTCAAGGCTGCTCTTATGACCACTAGTGGCTCCTTTACACTACTAAACAGTGGATTGTAAAACAGATTCAAATTATCCAGAAGCACTAAGGTTATAATGATGTTCATTTATGAAGAGCTTTTATTTAAAAATTCAAAGTGCTGTGTAGGAAGTCATTGTGACAAAAGCTTCCTCACTGTATTATGAAGAATTGTATTTATGTATAGCTAAATTCAGACAGAAAACATGTTAGTAATTAATTCATGTAAAGATATATATAACTATATTGATTTTACCTTGATTTTTAACCCATTGCAAACTATTGTTTTCCTTGTGTCATGTTTATTTCTAAAAATTATTAATGCATGTGTTCATCCATACAGTTTGCCATGCACAGCTAAGAGAAATTCATGGACGAACATATTCTTATAGTTCAATTAATCTACAACTCATGCACAAGAGTTAATAGGTTCCAATAAATCTTCAGCTAATTTATTCTTCCTGTCATCTGAATAAATATTCCAAGTCATTTCTGGAGAAAGGCAGTGCTTTCTCTTTTCTTATTCTATTTAGCCTGAGGTTGTGCTGCAGTGCCTCTGTGCCCCTGTCATTGGAAGGAAAAGAGATATTCGCTCTTTTATAAATAAGAACACAGAGCCTTTCTATTTATATTAGACTTATTTTCCAGCTAAATGGATTATTTTGGTCAGGCCGAGTTTAGAAAGAACCAGAATAGCACTACTTTCATTGATCTTTAGTTACTTTAAAGAAGGAGGGAAGGGAAATTCAGAAATGAAGGAGACAATTCTCCATTCCATGCATAGAGATTGCAAGAATTGGAGGTGAAGAGGACCCAGCTGCATTTCTTAACTTTTGAATGAAAAGCAATTATGCCAAGAGCCTTCATTTTAGATTGTCAGCATGAGCCTATGTCATACCCATCCTTACACTTCCAAACTGAAGATTTTAAAGGCCTCCTGCCTTTGTCATTGAGACACCTGTCACCAACTACACTGAATCAGCATCTCTAGATGCTGAGAAATACATATTCAACATGAATCTATGTAAGAAGCAACAGTAGGGGAGGCTGGAATTCTTAAAAATCTTTAAAGAAAAATAAAAATAAAAGGAAAATTTATGTCTAAAAAAGAAGCTGAAGTTGTGAGGAAATTTTCAACCCTATAAAATTTACATCTGATTCTATTTTCACTTATTTGCTATTGAAATGATTTAATCCTAATGTCAAGTTAAGAAAGTAAATTTTCACACAAAAAAAATTTAATATATTAAGTATAACTATTACTAGAAGAAAATCTTAGGGGAAAATATGGTTTTCTACATAAAGTCTGTAAAATGAAGAGCCATTTGGGCATATTTTTGAAGCAAGAAATATTTCTAAAGACTTTATTTTCATTATAAGATAAAATAACAATTAATGAGGATTAAAAAATCAGTAAAATATTCTATTCTTTAAGATGCCTGGCAAAAGAAAAAAACTGTGATCCTTTAGAGTACTGGAAAAATTCTGGTATTCTCTACATGTTAAATCTCATTTTCGAATACATTTATTATTCATTCTTACCCTCTTCATCCTTGCCCTCCTGCTTAGGATCACATCTATGAGTCAATTGCAAAAGCAGTGCTCATTTCTCGCTTACTCAAGTATATCAAGATATTCAATTTATGATTTTTGAATTCAAAAAGAGACATCCCCCAGAACTCCAAGTGACACTCAGAAGAACTCAAAATTTTATAGATCACCAGCTTAGATATCTTTCTGAAGAAAGGCTAATGATTTCTTTATACTTTATTAGCTATTTGATGGCACATTTACACGAATGTATTCGATGTTAAAAAATTAGTAGTTTTATATAACCAATGGTGTAACAAAATCAAAATGTATCATTTAATACTATTTCAAAAAGCATTAAATCAAATCTTCTAAAACATATGATTTTATTCATTACTAAAGTTAGAAATATGATAGTACATATAGTTTTTCAATTGTAGCCTGTTTTATCTTCACAAATCATGACCAGCCAAAATATTTTAAAAATAAATTTCCAGATTAAAAAATATTTAAGGCAGCCACCCAAAGGATACAAATTTCCAAAGAAATTCTAATAACTCTTGATATCAAATGACAATAAAATTAAGTATTAGATCAATGCTTCAGATAAATGTTAATGGAATGCAGAGGCCATTGAATAAATTTAATTACATAGCAAAATCAAAAGAGAAAAAATTAGGTATAAAATAATTTTTAACAGCAAGTACTTGCCAATGTATTTTCAAGTTAAAATTAATAATGTTTTTGTCGCGTAGAATTCAATTTTCATCCATTTTCATTTGGATATAATGATCTATTTATTAACTGATTAAAACACCTATTGCTCTCATTTGTTTTACTTTTTCAACAGAATCTACTAACTGAAGACAGTAATTTGATTAATGTCTAGTCGCCACTCTGTGAGATCATAGGCCTAATACTCTGATATCAAACACTCAGCTTTGCATTTATTTCTGACGGAGTCTTTGAAGCCAGAACTTTGCATCAAGTAGTGAAATTGTCCAAATGGAATTTTTTTTTTTTTTTT
>NW_024347791.1:30388313-30576499 GCF_902729225.1 Pteropus medius
CTTATCCTACTAGGATAAGTGTTAGCATACAATAGAACATCTGTGCACTCTTCTTCTCAGGGCTACACCAGGAACATTCTAAATGCCATCCTGCGTTTCATTTAATGACCAGCCCAAATGCTTTTTAATATACTGATTTAGAATAATTAACAATTAAAACTTCAGCTCTCAGACATGGTTCCATAGTGTAACGGTAAGTCAACGTACACACAGAAGGTCCTGAATTCACACCCCAGTGGAGCTACAGTCCACGATCTATGGCCATGGCACCCTGAATAAGCCTGATGTCTGATCTTTGAAGCTAAGCAGAGTCGGGCCTGGTTAGTACTTGGATGGGAGACCACCTAGAAAGATCAGGTGCTGTAGGCATAAATAATAATAATAAAAATAAATAAAATAAAAACTTCAGCTCTCCCTGAGTAGGTAGTTAATAAATTGAAAGTCTAGAAATTATCATGGTATGTGTTGATACCAAAACAAAAAAACAAAAAGAAAACAACTTTCCAAAGAATCCTATGAGGTAGGCTTTAGGATTTAGGTAATAAAATTGAAAATTAGAAGATCTGCCATGAATATCTAGCACTGATATGATTTAAACCCAGAACTTCAAAAACCATGTTTTTTCACCACACAAATCATTATATTTGCTCAATTTTTAATTTTATTATTTTCCTATTGAAATAATATTTTGCTCTCATACCTTAAAAATACCATAATAATATAAAATTATCCTTTAAAATAATTAAACTATTATTTTTATCATGTATTTGACAAAATAATGCCTCCCCAAAGCTGTCTACATCCTAATCCCCAAAGCTGTGAATTATTACCTTACATGGCAAAAGGAATTTTGCCTTTGCAGGTGTGATTAAATTAAGAACTTTGAGATGGGAAGATTATCTTGGATTATCCAAGTGGGCCCAATTTAATTGTAAGGGTGCGTATCAGAGAGAAACAAACGTCAGAGCAGGAGAGAAATTCAAAGATGGTACGCTACTGGCTTTAAAGATAGAGGAATGAAATCATAAACCAAGGAATGTAATTAGCCTCTAAAAACAGGAACAAGCAAGTAAAGTTTCTTCCCTAAGAGCCTCCAAAATGAATGCAGCTCTGCTGATACTTTGATTTTAGCCCGGTAAGACTCATTTTGTATTTTCGACCTCTAGAATTGTCAAATAATAAATTTGCATTGTTTTTAGTTACCACAATTTTGGTATTGTTTTACAGCAGCAATAGGAAATACAGGTTGATATGGAGCTATTTACAGGGCCACTTTCCTGCGGTCTTGGCGCTGATGAAGCCACAAGTTTATAAGCATCACAATTGGCATCAATACATTGAAGATATGGAGAAAACCTAAGTTATCTAGTTTGGCTTTCTATGCAGCATTTATTTGACTCTCCACTCCACTTTATGCCACAGAGGCCATTTTTTGCTTTATTATAATACCATCTTCAGAAAATTTACAAATTGGAATTAACAGTGTGTCAATTATTTAACAAAAGCCTCAGCTCTCTGTATCCACTTAGATGCAATTAATGAGCCAAAAGAGACCAACCATATCAGTTTTAACTGCTTGGCCTTCAGATGAGAGCAACTTTCTGCTTTCTTCCTTTGGAAAGATCATCATAATTCTATTTTAAAATCCTAAAGAGCACAAAACATTTAAAACACTTGCTTGAAATTTTTGAAAGCTCCTCAAATCCAGTCAGGTCAAGAAAGAATTACCATTTAACATTTATTAAGCACCCACAGTCTGTAAAATATCGTACCAGACAAAGAAAAAGAGACAAACACACTAAAAAATTATGAGCACTTCTTTTAAAGAAAGCAACCCTTACCTATAAGTCCTGGGAGGAGATCATTATGATTGATCAGAAGTAATGACCCTGTAACTTGATTACAACCAATAAGCAAAGATGAAAGAGCCATACTCATCTCCATTCCTGGTTAAAATACCGAGTTCTATGATTAGACTACAGGAGTCAAAGATCTCAACTATTCTCTGATCATTTTGAGAGAAAGATCAGTGTATTATGATATGTACTTCGGTAATAGCCTTGCAAATTTTGTGAAAATAGTTTTCTCATCCTCTGTTCTTATGGCTAATCCCTGAATTATTTTGAACAAAGCACTGTGCTACATGTTACGGGAGACACAATAATTAATAAGGCCCATCTTTCAAGGATATCTCCACTTAATGGAAGAGAGAAAAATACATATGTACATAAATGCTTCTAGTCCCACATAGTGCTTAGTAGAACTTTGCTATATTAAAGAAGATCCTTAACATATGACTAATTATGTAATTATAATACAAGACAGAATGTAGTAAAGATTAAGTTAGAGGAACAAACAAAGGGCAATATATTAAAAGTCTGCCAAGATCTGCAGAACTATTAGCTTATATAATTGTCATGTGCTAAAGTATAAAACCAAGCTTGGCATAATATAACCTGCCTAAGGTCAAAAATCTTTTTAAGTTGAAACAAAAGCAAAGACATTTTAAAAATTTAATGAACTTCTGGATTAACTTTAAAGGAATCTCCACATAGACGTGGTGATAGAAATTTGCAGTCCTACCCTTTCATATCAGAAGAGAATCTGAATCCCAGGAATTAACTTTGGATGCATGCCATTCCCCATCCAACAAAGAAAGCAACCATTAAAAGCTATAGTAGTTCTTTACAGCAAACACTAAGTACGTTATACAGATTCCATTGTACAATATTGAAGACCCAGTAGCAGCAAACAGCTTCACTAATAGAAGAAATAGTCTTACCTCAATAGAGGTTTAGATTCTGTTGTGTTAAAAAAAAAAAAAAAGTTTATGTTTCTAAGATGAGTCTTCTAAACAGTTCATCTAACAGTTATAACAACAGTGTGAAGAGGGAAAACAAACATAAAATTCAAATATTCATTTTAACTCTTTCATGAGACTGGAGCCTAGGAGACTGGGAAGTTGCAAATATGCATGCCCACCTAACCAAAGCCCCATTGTAGTACTCAAGAAGGATACAAGCAGTAAGAGTCCAACCTGTCAGAGAAGTTAGCATTTGCAAGAAGCAAATGAGGTCAAATTTCATACATAGAAGTTTTAAAGGGAAAAGAACATAAACAACAAACCCGAGGTCAGGGAAGGAGGGAGTAACCACGGCAGTGCCCTTCTTAATTAAGATGTATCTGTAAAGATATAGTTGAAGTCAGATAGCAGGTTCAAAGGGAAGTCCCAACTGGCTAGAACTTTAATTTTTCTCTTCTATGTTGTAATTTCCATATGGAATTTCCCTGACCAAATAGGCCTGGAGTTTGGTGTGTTAGTCTTCTGAAGGCTGACTGACAGGGTGCAAAAAATGGAGGAGTTTTGCTCCATTCATTCCATCCAATACCCAATCAAAGAAGAGCCATTAGTCCACTGAGTGGACTATGTCTTAAAGTCAAAGTGATAGTTGACAGAATCAAACAGTAACCCGAAAGAGCCTCAGTAACCTATAACCACAGAGGAACATTTTGCAAAGGACATATGAAACAACAGTTAAGCTTAAACTTCTAAACACTTAGCAGATTAGGAGAAGTACCCTCTGAGAAGGAAAGGGTTGGCACAGCAAACTTCTGGTTTATGTAAGTTTAATATTCACAGTAGAATAACTTTTTGAAATAATAACCCAAATGATTTCTCTTTGTTTGTTCTCAAAACTATCTTTACTGTGGCCCTTCCAGAATTAAAACTGAACATTGAGGCTGAGATTTGTTAACTTAGAGGAGAGCCAAACTGGAAAGAAAAAGTGTTGAAGCCTAGACTTTTGACTATCAAAATGGGTTCTTTAAACCAAAATAGAGATAATAGTTTTAAAAGTCCAAAAATTTGATTGTAAGAACTATTTTTCTTACTGAAAAAAAAAAAGAGTTCTAAATAGCTGAAAAATTAAAATTTATATCATAATGGAGAAAATAAGTATTAATATAATTTAATTTTCCTACCAAAAAGGATATAAAGTTTAAACAGATTGAAGGAGGAGTGTTGAGGTAAAAAAAAGCAGTACTAATATTTGTCTTTAATGTATCTTAAGCCATCTCACCCTTAAACTAAACCAATAAAATGGAAAAGTTGATTATGGTATGCTTCCAGTAATCTCATTCTTTTTATCATATTGTTAAAGTTAAAATATCTTTTAACTTCAGTTTACATTTTTTTGTTCTTTTGGTAACAGTATTCTTTTGATTGTTTTGCTTTCTTCTTGTGATAAGTTTTCTGGATATCTCATTCATTATTTAAACAAATTTTAAAGGAAGGTATCTCAATAAGGAAAGGAAACATAGTTACTGTGTTGTATAATAATGTCTATGCTAACATAACAGATATTCTGATGCATATTTTTCATACATTATGGCTATGGTGAAAACATTCCAACGCAAAAGAGTTTATAAAGTTATCAAATTTCTCCATGTTTTACTGTTTTTGTTTCAAGAGCAAAAATTTTCATCTCTCAAGTTTTTTAAAAATATTAAGAGAAGCAGAACTGTCCACTCATAAATTTCTGTACTTCTTGGGAGGTATTCAAATGAGAACAACAGAAACTCAGCTGAAACTGGCTTAAACAATAAAATGAGATCCATTGGTTTTCTTGCTTGGAAAGTCCAAAAGTATTGAGGGGATGCTTAGAAGTGACTTAATTCCACAGCAGAATGATCTTATTAAGAACCCAGTTTTTTTGTGTATCATGCATTTTCCTCTCTAAATTTCTGCTTCACCCCGAGACTGACTTACCCAACATACTGTGGCCACTATCAATTCCCAATTCTTGCTTCCAAATCTAAGCACATAGATACAGTTACTTTTTGAAATTATCTCAGAAGACTCTAATCAATTTATGTCCCAAAAGTTTCTCAGCAAATCTCTTTGCATGTCTCATTAGCTCACATTGAATGATAAAGAATGGGTTTACAGTAATGGGCTTAGATTTGAGTCACCTGACCTATCCCCAGAGCCAGAGATAAAGCCAATTTTCTCCAAAAGGATTAGGCTTCTAACATGTTGTATGGGGGAATTACTCAGAAACAAAAGAATGAATTTAGGGAAAGAACTACAATGTCCTTTATATATACTCACCTTTGGCTCACACACATCTTGTACATGCTTGTGTTTTAAAAGCCTTGTCCTTTACTCCATTCTTCTCCATTTCAGTCAGAGTAAGAGTAAAACTGCATAATTATGGTAATAAAAGTGCTAAGTAACACATGATATTTTTAACATCCAAGAGATTTTTAAAAGTATAAATAAGGTAAAGTGTGACTACTATAATAAAACATAAATGAGAGTTAACTATTATTTTTAAAAGGATTTCAAGTTGTGGAAATGCAACACTCCTTGAGTTAGCATTGGGAGGAGAAAAGGTGATGAAATAAAGTTTTAAATTGGACAAGACTAGATTGCACTTTTTAATAACAGAAAGTGATGAGAAAACTTATGGGATATCCTAAGATGTCATTATGGGCCAAAAAAAAAAAAAAAAGGAAAATCAACGAAGTATGGTTAAAGGCAAAGATTGGGGGAAAAGAAAACTATCTTGGGTTTGTATATCACCAAGCTGAGATTTCCCAATAAACTTATTGATTAAAACCTTACCTAGTCTTTCGCCCCATGTTCCTTAATCATTTTATTATTGCAAACCTTGTTTGGGGTTTTGAGGATTTGATATGTGTGTAATTTGTTTCATAAGATTTGTTTTTTAGTGGTGCTTATTTCACTCATGAGGTTAAAGAGTGACTGGTGATAAATTCTAGACTCTAAATACCTAACTTCCCTTTCTAGAATACAATATTTTCAAGCAGCAAAAACAATAATATCTAACCCAGAAGGTAGAAAAATAAAAGGCTGATACATTAGGAACCTACATTTCCATCTTGCCCGGCAGTACACTAAATAAATGCAGAGGTTTCAACTGTTATCCATTTTAATTCTCAGATACAGAAGCGCAAGTCAAGTAGGTAACTACCGCTATAGATCTCTCCAAGAAAAACTGAAATGATCAACTTCAGGCAGCTAATCTAGCACTGGATCAAAACCCCTCAGGGAAATATTTATGTTTTACTAGTTTACTCAGAGAAACAGCTCTAGGGATCTGCAGATATCCTCTGTGATTTTCACTGAAGGAAACACTGATGCCAGAGCTAAAGCTTGTGATTTAATCATAGAAGCAATTCAGCCTTTAGCAATCCTATCTCCTAAGAAATCAATAGCTACACATTGAGTTCTATTAAATGATTTTTTTAACTTCTCCACCTGACCAAGATATTAATTTGTATATGTTCTATTGTCTGACTATCAGGTTGATACCTTCAAATGTTGAAAGAATTCAATGATTCAGTTTGAAATACTTTTCCCAAAAGATTTCTCCTGTCATCATCATCATTATTTTAATTATTTATTTTAATTATTGTTTCATAAAATGGCATTGACTCACATGCCATTTTCAAACACTAAAGTGCTTTAAAGAATTATCTACACCATCCAAAGATAACATTTTACATCAGTGTCCTAAACATAGAGTCTTCTAGTCAGTTGAAGGTGTCACAAAATAACTTTTAGAAATAGATTCTAAAGAATTCTTAGAAATTTCCACTAAATTAAAAACAAACAAACAAAAAACAAATGGACAACAAAAATGCAATTGTAGAGCTTGAGAAAATGAGGCAATTCAAGGAAGATCATGGCCTATCATAATGCCAAAGGCTTGTGAAATCTGAGACGGCCTACAATAAAGTTTTCAAAATTCCCACATAATGGAGCTCTTGACTATATATGCATTATACATATCAAATCTGAGTTTTCTATCAATTAAGAAAACTGAGGCTTCCCACTCAGATGTACTTGAATAATTGTTGCTTACGTTAAGACATTACATTCTATCTTATAATAATGGTTAAATTAGTTTAATATTTGGATAAGTAGATTTTATTAAATTGCACGGTATGTTGAATTATAGGGGTGTACTGAAATGAGCATTAAATGGGGATCCAGGAGTCACAGATTCTCTCATCTGAGGACTCACTATCAAATGGTGTGTCCTTGCTCAGTCACATAAATAACTTTCTAAACTCAAAACTTTAACTCCAAAATGTTAAGATTATTGAATACCCTTAAATCTTATACACTGCTGTTAAAGTGAAGAATTCTCTTTGCCCTGAAAGCTCAGCACACAACTCAATAAACACTTGATTTTTCTCTTATTGACAATATTTATAACTGCATATTCTAGAAAACGTTTTATTATAGTACAACTGATGTTCAAAGTGATTCATTAGAGGAAATATACCAATGTTTATATCAATCTGGCCTCTGGACTTTTGGGATAGAGATCAACATTGCCTTCTTCGAAGGGTTCTGTGATTAGTTTATCTTTATTAAATACTAGACTGGGAATAGAAAGAAGATATTTCTAATTTTAGCAGGAGTACTTAGTGAAACTGATTAGTGTGTTTATTAGAGGTTTTCTTGTCATTAGGTATCACTAACTACCAAACAAGGACCATGTTTCTATGTATGACCTACCTTGATAACATACATCCACAAATATTTATTGAGTTTCTACTATATGTCAGCCACTGTTCTAATTATTGGAAATATAGAAGTAAAAAATATAAACTGAAAGAAGTCTTTGACTAAACAAGAATATATTCATATAGAGAGAGAAACACAAAGAGAGGGAGGAAGTGGGGAGAGACAGAGAAGAGTTGAGTGTGAGTTTACATTAGAAGACTCAGTAGAACAATTTTCATCTCTTTAGTCAACTTTGCTCTCGGTATACTTAAAAATAAAAATAACACATAGATTTAAAATTAAAAGATGTAAGAACAAATATGCAAGTAGAATTACTTGTGCCTACATCTGCTGAACTTTTGGTACAAAACACTTTTAAGGGCATTTGGTTATTATTTCCAGGTGGAAATTGGTACTTGATATCCTCAACATTTACTCTGACATAATTGTGTTTGCTTATATGTTAAAGGTCAAGTAAGTAAAATCTAGAAATACCTTATAATTTTCCAAATGCTTAATTTTTATAGTCTTCCCCACCCCCTTCCGTTGTGTCTAAATAACAGTTCACTTAAATTCAAGGTTACAAAATATGTCACAGTATTTTTTTTCATAATGTTTGAATTGTTCATTTTTATCAGTCTGCCACTTAAATCTTTATTCTTAGTTACTTTTACTCTTAATTTAGTCTTCCATTAGGAAATAGTAATGATTCACAGAGGCTATTGGTAACTAAAGAAAGAAGTAAGCATTTCTTAAGCTTAAGATATTAACTGTGCCCCTTCTTGTTTCTAATTCTTAAGACCATAAATTTCCATACTTTTCCATATATTTTAAAACTATGACTGCTCATATCAGGCACTGAGCTCATTTCTTGAAACATAGTGGCTGAAATATGGCCCTTCCCCTTTCCAAGATAATATTTAACATGGAGAAACAAAACACACAAGCACAAAGGTAAGATACAAAGTGATTAAGCTCTGCTCCAAATAATATAGAATCAGATCAAGGAAACATTATTTTTTAACAAAATCTTCACAGAGAAGATTTTCCTTTCCTCTTTAAGGATGAGTATAAGGTCATCAAGAAGGGAAGAAATAGAGGTAAATATAAGCTCATTTATAAAGATTTTAAAATTCATAGGTAATTATGAATTGTCCAATAAGACTAGAGATTAAACTTTAAGTGAACACCAAATGTAACAATTTTCACAAGAAAAATATTTTATGCAAGCAAGTTTCTTGATTCCTAATTATTCTACATATTTTTTCAAGGTCTAAGTCTCATATAAAGATCTTAATTAATTGATATTTTTTAGAAGATATCTGCACTCTATAATGTTTCACAGTGCACCTAATCACAATCTATTGGCACCACCCCATTTTCTTTTAATTATGACTTCTGTCTTCCAAAACTTTGGATCCTTTGCCTAAAAAAAATATTGTTATGACTACCACTGAGATTTAGAAATATACATGCTTTTCTATCAGGTTGTCAATATTTATTCTTGAAAATTTTATTATATACAAAATTTAGTGAAAGAGCCATTTAAGTCAAGATATTTTGTTAATATTTTTGTCATGAAATACTGATATTTAGTTTTATTGACCCAATTCATGTGTATTTTTTGTCATCCAACCAAAACAATCTTATATTATTTTCTTCAATGTGCTTTGGTATTTTCTACCGCTTACCCAAGGGAAGTAAAAAGAAAAGAAAAGAGAATATAAGAGAGAGAATTGAAAACAAGGTCTTATTATAGAAAAAAAAGAGGTTTTATTTCTATGTTTAATGGATTTCTAAAACTTCCAAAAAATTCCCATAACCTATCTTCTCAGACAGATCAAGAAGGCATTATAAGAAACCTATAGCAGAAAGAAAATGTCAAGGAAACATCACAGATATAAAACAAATTTTTTCCCATGAACAAATCATTTCTAGGACATATTTTCTATAAATGTCCAGCACTTGCCTTGTGCAGGTGCTCTTGACAAATAATTCAGGCACAGAAATTCTAGAATGTTAAAAATCTGATTTTTTTTTGTATCTTTTCTATACAAATGAATTCTAAATTCAAGCTAAAATGCTAATAAAGTATATATCCTTAATTTTTGCTTCTGTCGTTTGAAAATGGAGAA
The DNA here is from genome assembly GCF_902729225.1 of Pteropus medius. Taxonomy (NCBI): domain Eukaryota; kingdom Metazoa; phylum Chordata; class Mammalia; order Chiroptera; family Pteropodidae; genus Pteropus; species Pteropus medius. The sequence goes on from NW_024347791.1 coordinate 30,397,989, forward strand.
TTTAAATGTCAATACAAATGATTTTATAAATATGCAATGCTTTGGAAATTACAATTTCTAAAGTTTTTAATGCAAAGAGATGTCAGCACTGCTAAAGATTCTAAAATATGTCATTTACTCATATTTCTGTTATATGATTTTATAATATCCGTTTTAAGTAGCTAGAGACTGTAACTCTAAATTGAGTTTCTCAGAAAGAGATTTTTTTAACCATAATAACAACAAAGTTATTACTAAAGAGAAGGGATTTATTCCCCAAGTTTCTTTGCAAAAGTCAGTCATGCCTGCAGAGGAACTTGATTAATGGTGCATAATCTACAGATGTTATGGAAGCATTGTAAGTAAGAATGTTAATTATCTAACTTTTTAACAGAAAGATAAGAGTTTAACCTTTACAAAGAGAAAGACAGGACTAAATAACTCATGGGAATTAGTAATGGGATAGTGAGCTTTTTATATTCACAATGGCAACTGAAATCCATCCTGAGTGACAACTGACAGAAACACACGAACATCAGTTTTTTACCAGAGCCGACACATGAAATGTTGGCAGTCTCTTCAGCTTCAACCTAAATAAGAATCTATATCTCTAAAGTACCCAAGAATACCAGTATGCATACCAGAGAAAATTTATTACTATGGGCTCCTTGAAGACAATTGAAACTAAGAAAGATTCAAGACTTACCAAGCCACTAAGCTCTAATTTTTCAGACTACTCTGTAATACAGCTGTTTATGATGAATCATGGCTTGCCCATAATCTAATGCATATTTTTGAGGCTCTTTTTTGTGTTTGTTCCATGTTTTGGTGATAAACACTGATTTTTCTTTAAATAAAAGCTTATTGAAATGTTTATGTGTACCAACATTCAAATTCTCCTTTCCAGCTAAGGTCAAAGTTAATATAAAACGACGAATTTCATTTAGCTTAATTATGTGAACAATGAAAGGCAAAAAAGACTTTCTCTTTTAGCAATATGTAATATGTCTCATGAAACCTAAACATATCAGATGATAGCCCTTTTGGATCGAAATGCAAGGCCAGCAATGTTATACCTTCAGACACAGGCCATTCCTTCAAAAGGAGGCTTCTCTAAAAATACTTTCTTAGTATTCTTTAAGGGACTGTCTTCTTCCTGTTTGAATATTGGTGTTCTTTAGACATTTTTGTCCTCAATCTTTTTTTCTATTGCTTAATGTGCTACCAAGGTAATCTGATTCTTGCTAGGCTTTCAAACACCACAGATATATTGAAGCTAATACCTTCAGATGAGCTTTATCAATTGCATCCCAGGAAAGCATATCCAATTCTCTACTGTATATAGCAGATATGAATCCTAGTCTATATATCACATATCTAATAAATAAATTTTCTTTATTTTTCAATAATTGAATTTGATTTCTATTTTGAGAACCCACATCACCTGATAACGAATACTTTTTGGTTATTTTTTTCTCTGCCAACACTAGAATGTGACAGATGAGGCATGGTCCGAATTGAAAATAAATATGTTTGTGTTCTAAGTGCCTAATACAGTGCTGAGAATACAGTATATTAGACTAATTAAACTGAAGTGACATCAAATCTCCCTAGTCAATATGACTTGCCTGCTGGTTCTAATTCAGGACTGTCTTGCTCTATCCTCAACTTCAGTTTTTCCTCAAAGACTTAATCTTGTGAATGCAGATGTTATCTTACTGAACATCCTGTATGGCTCATCATTTTATTCCTCTGGATATAAGCATATAAACATAATCAAAATTTATAAGGAAAAGTATTTGTTAATGCCATGGGAAACAAAAATATTTTCAGGAAAAATAATTGAGTGTCCTATTTGGCTTGGCAGTAAATAATATTTACATAGTCATAATAATATAAATATACTGATCACCTAAAATGACATAAAACTACCAGGGATAGAAAAATGTGTGGGAAAGTAAATAGCTGGAACTCAAAAGATACTATTTAAAAATGAGAAGTCAGGAAGGAGAATATAAGTACATTATTTGGAAATATAGAGAGATATACAAGGGCTATGGGAGAAAAGAGGAAGGGCATGGAAGAACCTGAAGGCAATCTAGAAATTCTAATGGTTTTAAAACAGACGTTCAGCAATCCAACTTCATCTCTACTTCTACATGTTTCTAGTGCTAGCCAACTCCTAAGCCTTCTAGTAATTATTTAATTAAATCAAATTGATTGTTGGCCCTCCCATTGAGGAAGACTCAGCTTTCTTGGTTCTGCTTTATCTGTTATCACTTGTTCTGCTAGTTTCCAGACTTGAAAACGTTTACTGCTGGATCTGCTATTGCTTCTTGTGTAATTCTCTTTTCCCAGTAAGTTTATGCCAAATATGTGTGTATACACACACACACACACACACACACATAAATATATATATGTGTGTGTGTATACATATATATATATATATACACACATACACATTCATACACTGAACTTTCAGTGGAAGTTTCAGATAGTGCAGAGTTAACTTTTTACAGTCAAACTGCCTTTGTCCCCCCTATGACTTTTCTCATCACTTTCAAAACTTCTCTCACTGTTATTCACATTTTCATTCAAGTAATTAAGTTGTCCAGTACATATAATAGCAAATTCAAAAATTTAAATGTGAAGTTGTCTTCTGGCTCAAAACTGTAAGTATTCATGCTGGACCTCAAAGTAAGATAACATGGTTGACGTTTTATCCATTTCACCATCTTGTGCTCCTCCTCTTCTTCTCACCACCCATACTCGACTTGTATAGGATTTGGGAAGAGGGAAAGATAGGGAAGGAGCAGGAAAGGTCTTACTCTACTGGTTTACTGGTATTTCAGAGATCTGGAGTTGTTTTTCTCTAGTCTTGGTTTGTGTTCAAAGATGAATCTTTCCTTTGTGGACTTCCTTTGTAGATTCTTTGGAAAACACAACCCCACTCCTTATCCACACTCCCCAAGAACTTCCAAATGTCACTCACCCGACATAGCAATGACTCTCTTTATTGTTTTGTTTATATCTCTCTCCTCCACCACTGGTATTCCACCCTGCTCAGACTCTCTATACAGGTCCCATTGTCCTTCCAGTTAAACTTTCTAGCACAAAGCTCTCTCTCAAGTCCACCTGCAGTTCCTGGATCCTCTGACTTAACACACAGTTAGGGTGCAGGTGACTTCCAGTGCAGCATGTCTCCTCACTATCCCACCAGAGCAACTATCCAGCCACAGACTCTGCCTTTATGATATTCTATGAATGGGCGCAGCACCATCTTTTGTGCCTAAAGACACAGGTGACCTAATTCAAACTCTCTAAGACATTCCATTGAAGCTCCTCAGATTCAGCATTAAGTGAGAGAAAAACACTTAATTCTCTCCTCCTCTAGGTAGTGGGAATACTATTGGAATGCAACAAATTTCTTCAAAGAAATGTTTTTATTAATCTCTTCAATCTCAACACTTTATTCCCTCAAATGGCTATTGGGCTAAAGTTATAAAACTTGTTTGGAGCATCTCCTCAGCAAGTTATAAGTAAGTGGTCTAAAATCTCACTTTGGAATAGTTTGCCTTTTTCTTTCTTTCTTTCTTTCTTTCTTTCTTTCTTTCTTTCTTTCTTTCTTTCTTTCTTTCTTTCTTTCTTTCTTTCTTTCTTTCCTTCCTTCTTTCCATCTTAGGGCCTAAGTCAAACACAAGATACAGAGAATCACATATTTTCATACTCTTACCCACTAAATAGCCACCCTTAACAATTACCTAACCTCCATAAAATAAAAAGTTGACTGTAATGATCTGTAGGAGTCTTCTTATCTACAAATAAACAAGAGTTTTATACATAGATATTGTAGAAATGCTTACATTTGCTTGCATGACAGGCACAAAGTATCAACACAAGAATATTCCACTATAAGAAAGTATAGAAAATAGTCTACAGCCATGCTACCCTGAACGAGCCCAATCCCATCTGACCTCGGAAGCTAAACAGGGTTGGATCTGGTTAGTACTTGCGTGGGAGACCACCTAGAAAGACCAGGTGCTGTAGATGTAAAAAATAAAATTAAATTAAAAAATAGGGGATTGTAAGCTGATAAGGTCCTTGCAATCTGTGAGGTCAACCAAGGGTTGCTTCGCCTAAAAAAAAAAAATAATAATAAAGTATAGAAGATAGCTTATTTAGATATGTTATATAGATTTTATCTTTATTTGAGTCTTTAATAGTCAATAAAACCAAGTGGTGGCTAAGATGTGGAGTAATTGGAACACTTGATCACTGTTAGTGGGACTGTAAATATGATCAATCATTTTGGGAAACAGTTTGATATTATCATGTAAACCTGAACACATGTAGTCTACAGCCCTGTAGTTCCAGGCATTGGCATATGTACCAGAGAAACTCTTATACATATGTACCAGGAAACACATATCAAAATGTTCATAGTAATATGTTTATAAGAGTTAAAACTGGAAACAGGCAAAAATCGTTCAACAGCAGAATGGATAAATTGTAGAATATAAATATAGTAGAATACTATACTTCAGAGAAAATTAATCAACCATTGCATATATAATATGCATGAATCTCAAAAATATTGTTGAGGAAAAAAGCAAGTCATGGAACACACTGTGTGATTCCATTTTTATAAGGTGCAAAACTGACAAAAGTAAAAAATATACAGTGTTTAAGAATACTAAGTGGTAAAACCAATAAAGAAATTAAAAAGAATGATAAACCTAAAAATTAGGATGGTGGTTAGTTCTGGGCTGAATAAGAGGTGTGATAAAGGAGGAACACACAGGTCTTTTAAGATTCATTAATCAGAATCTAAACACACACAAAAAAATGAAACCACTTCAAGTATTTACATCATGGGAAAATTCATCAGAAATTACTGACATAAATGATAGAAGAACAAAGAAATCAGATAGGAGAGAATAATGTAAGTGAGAAATTATCAAACACAAAAATCCACTTTTATCTCTGGGCCAAAGAGAAAAATGGAGGAAGTTGTATTGCCAGAGCCCAGGATGACCCGTCCTGTCCACAAGCCATAGAGAATACTCAGGATGGGGGCAGGGAGGGGAAGGTGAAGATACTCTGGGTTCTTTCTTCCTCCTGCCTTCCGGTCCCCTGCCATGATTCACACTGACCTAAGACACACAGAAGAAAACTAAGGTAATGTAACCTGCAGGGGTCATCCCTCCTCTGATATGGAGCAGTGGATCTGAGGAGTGGACCTGAGGACCAACAGGCTTAGGACATATGTGTCAGAACAGTAGGCTCTTTTTCTTAAGAGAGTAGCAAGTACATGCATGTCCACTTTACCATTACCTTTTAAAGTAAATATATATATATATTTTTAATTTTATAAATAATATACTTTGCAATATATATTTTTTAATTCTTCTAGCATAGGCAAAAATGTTTTGCTTACTAGATTTTATCAGTGATTTCGATATACTGTAGAGTTATATGAAATTTCCAGACTGAATATTTTTTAATGCATGATCTTTTAACATTCCAATCAGTTTCCACAATAGCAAAATGGACATAATAATACCTACTTTATAGAATTATTTCAAGTACTAAGAGTGACAGTATGCTTAAGAAGCCTAACACTGTGCATGGCATAAGATGGAACTTCATTGAAAATGAATGGCCAAGTCTTTCATAGCTAATAGAGCTATGAAAAAAATCTTGTGCAGCTTTTTTCTGGTATCAGGAGTTAACCAGAAAAGAATAAATAATCATACATTTTCTTTCACATTTTCAAGGAAGGTAATTAACATGCTTCCATGAATTTTTAGTATTGTATTCATGCTTTGCTACTGGCATATTCAAAAGCAGACTCCAACACTAAAAATTATTGCAAAAAAAAAAAAAGATGCCACTGTTAAAGCACCCATCGTTCCAAGGATTCATGGAGAAAATATGTTAATACATAGGAAGAAGATTGGCCACCTGTCCAAAAAGAAAAGATTTAAAATAAAGCAATAGAGACTTAAAATTACCCCCTATAAATAATGGTAGGAATGAGGTCCAAAACAATTCCACAGCAGTGCAATAAATCTTCATTGATATATAAGTGGTCATCTATTATTTGCAACAATAAAGAGGATTAATTTAATACAAGAATATAGCAGGAGAGACGATGCTAGCTCAATAATAGAGTCCTTCTCTGCAGGAATTTATACAAGTGAGTAGGGGAAATAAGGATAGTTGTAGAGTGATCAAGAGAAGACAGAGAAAGATGACTACAAACCACATGGCATCTTTGCTTAGAAGTCCATTATATGAATATGCCAAGGAGCTGTTTCAGTGGCCTACTGTGTGAGTCAAGGAATGTGACTCTAACTTGACAAAGAACAGAAGGTAAAGATTTGGTAAAACTGACAGACCTCAGGGATCTTCGTTACTGGCTGTTACCTTGAAAATGTCCTTGGCAGAAGATGAAAGCAACCCCCGGCATACATAGCTGCAGGTGCACGAAACTAACTTGGGTACAGAGCAGCAGGAGAAGGAAAGGTGTGCCCATCACTGGAATCCAATTTGTTAAAGGAAACTGTACATTCTGTGAAACTATTTACTCTGATTTCAAAATTAGTGGTTGCCTTAGCAACACTTGAATCTCATGAGGTTCACACACACAGTGCTAATTTCAATTCATAGACACCTTCACAAATGAAGAATGCAAACAATAACTTCAGCATCCCATTTAGCATGCCTCTCATAGTTTATGAGATTTCCCTCTGCCTATAAAAATTTTCCAATAACCCCCATTTATGAATGCCTTCTATACACACTGCTATCTTCACATTTGATTTCGCTTGATGGTCACAGAAAGCTTGCAAGGTCATCAATATAATTCTCATTTTACAGATAAAAAATGAGCTGTAGAGAGCTACATGATTTTCTCAAGTTCACCTAGTGGTGGTTTGAGGATATTAACTCAGATTTGGCCAATTCCAAAATTCCATGTTCTTTAAGCATTTCTAACTTTTTAAAGAATAAAAATTTTTTAAAACTGCAAAATACCTTAGGTATTATCTGTATCATGTCCTTTTTTAAAACAGAAGAAACTAGAGACACGAGAAGGTCAAGAGATCTACTCAAGATCATATGGCCAATAATGTTTGCAGTAGAAAACTGTACCTTGTTCACTTTTGCATATCTTTTTCTATATATAGATAAATATAGGTAAAATCAAAGTAAAAATAAAACTTGGATTTCTGTACTAAGTTGAGATAGCACAGAAAGAGTTTAACATTTTAAACCCAAAACATTAAAGGTGACTGATTCGCACGGGCTCCTCCAAGCTGTGTGCAGGCACAGCTGCTCATGTCATAAAGTACCCTCACACAATTTTCTTTCTATAGTGCAAGGACTTACATTTGTGAGGTGTCCCATCTGTGTCTGCAGTAGTCATCTGCAGTTGACAGGAATATGAGTCAAATGGCAGATTCACTTTGCCCCTGGGTTTTCACAGAAGGTAAGGACTAGTCCAGAACAAAATTGAACAGTGAGGGTTATCTGTGCTGCTTCTTACTAAACTCTTACTAAACTCTTTTTATGCCACTGCCTCTTTCATGGGCTGATACTCCCTTCCTCAAATCAGCAGACTCCCAGTGCTACCACATTGTCAATCTTGTCATACTGTCATCTGCTTCTCAAAAGTCCCCTGCTTTAAAATATCATTAAGAACTGCCTTCCTCCAAGGCAACTTTATGCTCCAAAATTACCTTTCATTCTTCCTCTTCCTATTTTTATCACAATAACTATTTTCTTAATGATCTCAAGGAGTTTCTTAAAAGGATATTTCTGATTAATTCTGAAATAAAACAATGGAGGCAATCTTTACATTAAATCTCTTGTGTATTATGTGGTAAATGTTTTGTTTTCCTGATCTACCCTTCTCCAGTAAAGCTTTTGTGCCTTGCCATATGTGTAAGTTTTTTTGCAAATATTTAATCCAGTTTTGATTTCACTCTTGCAACACCATGTCAGGTGGTTAACCAAGATATGAGAACCAGAGCCCCAAGATGGAAAATACCTTTGAACTGAAAGAAACTGGCTACTGTTCACGAAGCTATTGTCTTGATCAAGACTTAGTGATCCATTAATCTATGAAACATTTATTATGTGTTTACCATGTATCAAACACTGGACTAAGTATAGAAAATTTAAAAGGAAAAAAATATAAAGAATAGTATTAACCATCAAAAAATCTATAATGTAGATAGAAAATACATATGTTCATTACAATTTTTTATAATAACTGTTTTGAGGACAGGGGAATTGGATAAAAAAATGGGCTTAGCTATAGATCAATTGAACATTGTCTCTTCTACATACTAGCTGTCTGGGCCCCAACAAGTCACTTAACCTCCCTAGGCTTCATTTTCTTTATCTTAGAACTTCAGAAAATTATGTATAATTTTCAAGATTGTTTAGAGAAAGCACAAATAACACATCTATTCTAATACCAATATGCCTAACATAAAACGCATTATATACATGGTTAATATTACCATTACTTTTTATCACCATAGTGATAAAGATAAGTGTACATCGTATCACATGTAAACATAAAAAATGGCTCAGAATTCATAAATCTAGAGAAATTTCTAGAACTCATTAGTGTCTTGAAATGACAGGTATAAATTTAGTAAGAGAAGAAGAGAAGAAATGAAGGTTTAACAGCTGCATGTTCACAGGCACAGAAAGAGTTTTAGTCTAGATGGCAGAGTAAGTAAACACTGTGCTTGCCTCCTTTCACAACCACACCAAAATTACAACTAAACTACAGAACAACCATTATTAAGAATCACCTGAAATGTAGCTGAACAGATGTCCAGTAACTAAGAACATACAGAAGAAGCCACATTGAGACTGGGAGAAGGGGCCTAGATGCAGAATGGGCTGGTAGCAACTACATGTGTGGTGTTTAAAAATTAGGAGGGATGTCTCCGCTGTGAAGGTGCTGCCTGAGGAGCAAAGGGTCCCAGCCTCACACCAGGCTCCCCAGCCCAAGTTTCCAGTTCTGGGAAGAAGAGTCGCCACAGCTTCTGGCTATGTAAACCAGCAAAAATTGTGACTGAGTGAGACAGCGGGCTGCTGGAGTACCAGGCATTCATGTGAAAGGGCCTGTGCATGGACTTACTAGCTAACAGCGGCGGTAGCTCTAAAGGCACTAGAGACATATGAGGAGGAATTGAATTGTCTGGCTTCAGGACAAAGCCTAGAAGGGCAACTTTTTCCAAGACAGAGGTGCTAGCAGAAGTCATGTTCCTTTGTTGAGCCTTCTCCAGTCCCAGCTTACAGATATAGATAGATACCATACCTGAATCTCCCTAATGATTCCCTGAGACCCTGTCCCACCCAACTTGTGGGCCCACCCAGTCTCTTCCAGTGTATTTCCATACAAATGTCATATCTTGATTCATGCTGTGAAATTTCCTAAAATCTCTCAAAAGTTCACAAACCCAAATAAGAAGCATCTGGACTCAGCATGCCCTGTCCCTTTTGCTGAGCAGCCCCAAATATGACACTAGCAACAACTGGCCTCTGTCCACAGTTTAGCTACTCCAGGCACCTCCAAGCCCAGCACAAGTGGCAACCATCTGCAGATCACTTTGTAGCTCATACCAAGTGGCCCTGGGCAGGGTACAGGCAGTAGCTGACCATGACCTGCAACAAAGCCTCTCCTAAGAGGTCCCAAAACTAACACATCTGGTGGCCAGCTTCAGACCACACCAGCATACCACCCAACTACCTCCAAAACAACACACCCAAAGGGCAAACTGGGTAAGCATCAGAGCCCTGCTAAAGCAAATTCTGCTACATAGAGTCAGCCCCTGAACAATAGTTTCTCCACTGTAGTCACAGCAAATCCTCACAACCAATCGGTCTAAGAGTCAATCCCTCCCACTGACATGCAAACAGCAACCAAGGCTCAACTACAACAGGAGGGCACATTCAACCCACATAAGGGACACACCTGGAGCACCCAGCTCAGGTGACCATAGATTGTACCACTGGGCCCCACAAGACACCTATTACATAAGGCCACTCTACAATGACTGGAAGACATAACAACTCTATATCTAATACATAGAAACAAAGACAGAGAGGCAAGCAAAATGGGGAGATAAAGAAATATGTCCCAAATAAAAGACCAGAACAAAGCTCCAGAAAAAAAGAACTAATCAAAATAAAGACAAGAAATCACCAGATGCAGAGTTCAAAACAATGGATAGAAAGGTACTCAATAATCTCAGTGAGAACTTCAACAAAGAGATAGGAAACCTAAAAATAGAAATGAAAAAAAAAAAAACCCATAAAAAAGAGCCTGTCAGAAATGAATAATACAGTAACTGAAATGAAGAATACATTAAAGGGAATCAACAGTAGATTACACAAAATAGAGGAATGATTCAATAATTTGGAAAACAAAGTAGTAGAAAACATCCAATCTGAGCAGAAACAAGAAAAAATAATCCAAAAAATGAGCACAGTTTAAGGGGCCTCTGGGACAACATCAAGCATACCAACATTCCCATCATAGGCATACCAGAAGAAGAGAGAGCAAGAAATTGAAAACCTATTTGAAGAAATAATGATGAAAAATTTCCCTAACCTGGTAAACAAAACAGACGTACAAGCCCAGGAAGCTCAGAGAGTCCCAAAGATGAACCGAAGAAGCCCACACCAAGATCTATCATAATTAAATGACAAAGGTTAAAGAAAAAGAGAAAATCTTAAAAGCAGAAAGAGAAAAGCAGTTAGTTACCTACCAAGAGAGCTAGCTCCATAAGATTGTCAGCTGATTTCTCAGCAGGAACTTTGCAGGCCAGAAGAAATTGTCATGGAATATTCAAAGTGATGAAAAGCCAAGACTTAAACCAAGATTACTCTACCCACCAAAGCTGTTATTTAGAATCGAAGGACGGATAAAGAGCTTCCCAGATAAGCAAAAGCTAGAGGAGTTCATCAACATCAAACCAGTATTACAAGAAATGTTAAAGGAAATTCTTCACGAAGAAGAAAAGAAAAAGGTCAAAAATATGAATAATAAAATTACAATAACCACATATCTATCAACAGTTACTTTAAATGTAAATGGAGTAAATGCTCCAATCAAAAGACATAGAGTGGCTGAATGTGTAAGAAAACAAGACCCTTATATATGCTGCCCAAGAGATTTATTTCGGATCAAAAGACACACACAGACTGAAAGTAAAAGATATTGCATGCAAATAGAAATTAAAAAAAAAAAAAAGCTGGGTAGCAATACTTATGCCAGACAAAATAGACTTAAAACAAAGGCTATGAAGTGGGTAAAGGAGATCATATATATGGTAGCTGAAGGAAACTGGACTTTGGGTGGTAATCACACAATAGAATGTGTAGATGTCAAATTATAATGAACCCCTGAAAATTATATAATTGTATTAACCAGTGTTACCCCAATAAACCTAATAAAAATAAATAAATAAATAAATAAATAAATGATTAAAAAAATAAAAATAAAAAATAAAAATCCTAAAAAAAATAAAGAAAATAAAAGGCTATGACAAGAGACAAAGAAGAATCCAATAATTTCACTTCTGTGTATTTATCTGAAGAAACCCAAGACACTAATTTGAAAAGATATAGGCATCCATATGTTCATTGCATCATTATTTACAATAGCCAAGATATGGAAGCGACCTACATGTTCATCAATAGATCAATGAATAAAGAAATGGTACATATATACAATAGAAAATTACTCAGCCATAAAACAAAAATAAAATCTAACCATCTGTAATGACATGAATGGACCTAAAGGGTATCACACTGAGTGAAATAAGTCAGACAGAGAAAGACACATACCATATGATTTCACTTATATGTGGAGCCTTAAGAACAAAATAAAAGAACCAAAAAAAAAAAAAAAAAAAACCCTAAAAAGAATCTTGTAGATAGAGAACAGTTTGATGTTGCCAGATGGTAAGGGGTTTAGAGGGATGGGTTATGGGGGAAAGAGATTAAGAAGTACAAACTGGTAGTTACAAAATAGTCATTGATATGATAGGGGAAATAGTCAATAATATTGTAATTACTATGTATGGTGTCAGATGGGTTATTTATCAGGGTTATTACTTCATAAGTTATATAACTATCTAATCTTACTTAGCACACTTGAAACTAATATAGTTATTCAAAATTTTTAAAAATTTAGGGGAAAATAGGCACAGAGAAACATGATCATGTAGGGACTGCTAGTGAGTCTGGGTAGCTGCAGCAGAGAGCCAGGAAACTGTCTTGTGCGGTTGGACAACAGATCAAAGAAAGACTTTATATCCATAGTAACCATATGCCCCTCTTTGCCTGAGACAGGCTAGAGTTATGCCTGTTGTCGCAAAGTATTAATAGTGCATATTTATTAATAGTGCATATTTCACTAAGCTTCAATTCTAAATTATATAGTCACCCTACTTATAGTCCATGGTGAGAAATTTGGTCTAACCTGAGAGTTATAAAAAGTACCTAAAGAAAGCTAACCTGGGAATGCGATGACCAATTTTGGTTTTAAAGAGCACATTCTAGCAATTCTGTTAGCAATGGTGGAGGATGGGTTAGAGAGGGCAACCTGGAGGCAGGTAGAATTCAGAAGTAAAGTCAGTATAAGCTGCACTTTCAGTTATGTGGTCTGGATTACAATTATAGCTAGTATATCTCTCCCATCTATTTATCATTTACTCTATCGCAAACACTGTTGTAAATGTTTATATGTATTATCTCATTTAAACTTGAACATATCATCACAAGGTGCATATTATCATTATCCTTATTATTTTTATTTTTATATAACAAAACTGAGACCTAAAGAAGTTAAATTATTTGCTTAATATCAGGAGGATCCAAATTTAATCCCACAATATCTACCCTCAGAGTCCATGTTTGTAATTGCTAAACTATACTGTTATTACATAGGACTCAATCATTGAACTCATGTCAGAATCCCTAACCAGTACTTGCCAGGTAAATATAAAGTCCAGTCTTCCTTCAAGTCCTCTCTTCCTTTATTGTGCCCTAGAATCCATAAATAATTTTTATTCTGGAACGCAAATAAATCCCTTTGACCTGCATCAGATCATAGATGTTGTCCTAGATTCAGGCTGCTCTTCTGTTATTTCTATCCTATCAACACCACCACAGCAAAGCCAAGGTTTAAGATTTCCATTTCTAGGATGTGGTTCCATAGTGTAGCGGTTAGCATGTCTGCTTTACACGAAGAAGGTCCTGGGTTCACACCCCAGTGGAGCCACGGTCCATGGTCTATTGCTGTGCCACCCTGAATAAGCCCGATGTCTGATCCCAGAAGTTAAACAGGGTCGGGCCTGGTTAGTACTTGGATAGGAGACCACCTAGGAAGACCATGTGCTATAGGCATAAATAATAATAATTAAAAAAAAAAAAAAGATTTTCATCTCTAATCTAGAGGCGTCAGTAAAATAAGATAAATTTGCTTTTAAAAAGAGCATTTTGAAAATTTTGCACATCTAAAAATGAGACACAATAGTCTACCACCACCACTCAGATACAAGAGGAAAAGCTCCTTCCCACATTTGTCCCAGTGCCTATTCTTACTATTCCATAATTAATCTTCTCAGGATCATTAGAAGTTATAATATTTACCCCCTTTATGAAAAATGCATCCTTACTATCATAAAACAGTGTGACATTGGTATATTTTCCAAAGTCTCTGTTATACAGTCCTGTTCATAATCACTTGAGTATATAAAGAAAGAATACTGCTGCTAGCATTGGGAACAGGATGACCTATGATATTTAGAAAATAAAATTAAGAAAACTTAGAACAAATTGCTTGTAAGAGGTCAGTGAAACGGAAAAATCAAGGATGATTCTCAAGTTTTTGTCTCAAGTGAATGAGTGAGTGAGTGAGTGGGTAGTGACTTCATGAAATTAACTAGCAAACATAGAGAAACTGTTTAAAGGGTTGGACAGAGGATAATGAGTTCAGTAAATATTTTTTGGTATGAAAGGAGGAATAAATAAATATCAGAATTATAGATAACATTACTGAAATGAAAGATGATGGCAAAGTTAATTTAAAATAGAACTGGTTAAACCAAAGTTATTACAAAGTTACTGATAAATTTGAAAAAAAATTATGTGGGTTACTTCTGTTAGCTGGGCAATGTGTAGGACAAATGAGAAGTGTAGACATATAAGTATATAAGTGTAAAAACATACATATCATTCTAAAAATGTCTGAAACTGATTACACTCAACATTTACAACATGATCCTGTTTTATATAATAATCTACCATTGCAATTTTAATTAATTAAAAGGATTAGTTATTAAGGTTTTGGGGTTTTTTTGTTTTTTTTTTTAAATACCCTGGCTGATACTGCATTTAGAAAAGCAATATCAGCCAGGGTTCTAGTTCTCTGTGTGATCTATACTCTGTGGCTCAACTTCACAAGGTATGTTTTATTAACTACAAAGACTATTTAATGTCTTGGCTAACACTGTCATGAAATTTTTTTCTATTTTTAATTAGATTTTCCTGTATTCCAAAAGATAAGTAGATCCTTTGTTTAGATGATAAAGATAATTTTCCAGGTCACTTCTAAAATATCTTCTAATTTTTTATTTCCCTGGACATCTTTCCACAGCCAGTGGTAACATTCTTGCTGACATACTCATATCGTCTATCTCCGTCCCAAAGGTGATGAGAAGTTCTGACAGATAGAGACACATAAGCAACCATGCCTACGGCTGCCAACTTGGACATATGTACAGAGCAGAGAGCATGCTAAAGTTCCTTATGCAGAGAGCCAAGAGCCCACTGACATTCACCAATGACTAAAGAACATGTCAATATCGCTACAGTACAGTCAAGTTTGGAGTGAGCTATGTTAAAGGTTCTGGAAAGGAGAAGATGACCACCTGGGTAGGGCTCCACTCTGTTACGTATATGTGCCTCATTTGGCATCCACTTCGCATGTCTGCTGCTGGGCTTCCATCTGTCGAATCTCAACATAATGTCAGAGATAAAAACTGAAGACTCTACAGTTTCGAAATGCATTTTTCGGCTGGTTTCCTGATGGCTGGCTGGGGACATAAAATTTAGAAAGCAATTCTTGCTGAATGACTCTCTTATATAATATGTATGTTTTAATCTTAACTCTGAAGAATGCCTATTTAATCTAATCAATACAACTTTGGAAAGAGCTTAGAAAATTTAAAGATATGAAAGTTAGAGAACATAGTCCATCATCTTATCATAGAATCAGATCACATATAACTTTGAGTTAAATTTTGAAATATTTTCCCTTTTATCTATTGAATGTGCACCTGAAAAAAAAAATACGGAATTAACTGGAATGTGATTTAACTTGCAGTGTATATGCTTAATATTTTTCATAGTAAATAAATCTAAGACCTTGAAAATATTTCCCAATTGTATTTAACTAAAACTTTCAAAATTCATCTATAGTATTATCTTTCACCCTTCCTTAACTATATTTAGCCATATCGTTCATTAAAATAACCAGTTAATTAAATATGTCAATAATGCTGATCATTTTTTCCTTCTTTTATTTAATAAAAATATTTTTTTTAATTTTATTAAAATATCTTTCTTTTTCACATAGTTATAAACATTTACCCTACTTCAGGTACACTCTAGAATGTTTTCAACATTTTTTTTTTTATATAAGAGCTGATAATAAATTGAATTGCAGCTGGAGAAAAATAAGAAAAACAAAGAGCCTTTTGAAGAATGGCAGTAGATATTTCAGGATCTCTTGACCAGGCTCACACTAGTTAATCTTCTTTGGGTAAATATAACTTATATCTGAATCTTCAAAATTTTATTTTTTCAGAGTTGCAGGCTATGTAATGTTATGATGTTCTTAGCGAACAGCCGACCTGCTTTCATTGTTGAATATGTGTGTCTGTGTGTATACGTATACACATATGTTTGTTATGCTTTCTCATTACTAATAAAAGTAATAATAATAACATCTTTTTTAAGTATTGTGGTCAACTCACCCTAGGGTGACCTCTAATGAGTTCCATCCTTGTGCAATTACCTCCCCTTGAGTGTAGGATTAAAACTGTAAATGTATCTAACCAATATAATATGATAAATATTATGAGATGTTAATCGCATGATTACCTTATATTATATAAGTTTCTCTCTTAGTAGATTGGCTTGACATTCTCCTGCTAGCCTTGAAAAAATAAACAATCCTACTTTGAACGACTATGAAGGGGAGCACATCGCAAGAAGTGGCAGATAGCCACTTTTTTGTAGCCAATTGCTTGCAAAAAAATGGAGACTCCAGTCATACAAGCACACACAAAAAAAGAATTCTGCCAACAACTCAAATAAACTTGGCAGTAAATTTTCCTCTAGTCAGGCCTTCAGATGAGAATGTAGCTTGGTGAACACCTTGACTGCAACCCTGGCAGAATCTGAGCAGAGACTCCAGCCCACCTGTGCCTGGACTCTTCACTCACAGAAACTGTCAGATAACATATGTGTGCTGTTTTAAGCTGCTAAATTGCGGTAATTTATTTCACAGCAAGGAAGCCTAATACGGATTTATACACAATTCCCCAGAACTCATATTTCAATAAATAGTCTGGTGTATTCATTGGCTGGGGCTATCGTAACAAAGCACCACAAACTGGGTGACTTAAACTATGGAATTTTATTGTCACACAGTTCTGTAGGCTAGAAGTCTGAGGTTAGTGTGTCAGCAGGGTTCATTCCTTTTGAAGGCCATAAAGAGGAATCCGTTTCTTCTGTCTCTTCTGCTTCTGGTTGTTTGCTGGCAATCTTTTGCATTCCTTGGCTTCTGGAAACATCACCCTGATCTTTGTTTTTATGTTCAAATGTTATCTTCCCTGCGTGCATGTCTGTGTCCAAATTTCCCCTTTTTATGAGGACACCAGTCATATTGGATGAGGGGCTCACTCTACTGTAGTATAATCTCATATTAACTATTTAAATCATATAATTACATCTGTAATGATCATATTTCTAAATGAGGTCACATTCTGTGGTCAAAATTTGTACGTCAAAGTCCTAACTCCCAGTTAGGACTTTGACGTACAAATTTTAGAGGAGGGGAAAATTTAACCCATAACAAGTGTTTAGCTCTTACTGTAAAAGGAACTTCTAAGAAAAGAAGAAAACACTGTCATTTTAATTTAAGGTGTCATTTCTTCAAAATAATAAGCTTTCCTTTTATCCCTCACTTTGTCTGCCATAGCTAAAAGAGAGTGGGGAGCAAAAGCATTCACATATCCATTTCTTTTTAAAATATATTTCTTTGAACACCTGGTTTTCACCATAAAAATACATCATATTAAAAAGTTATGATATTGGCTTCACTCTTTAAAATACAGAACAAGTACTTATCTTGACATATAATTTGGTGTCCCAAAATATTCAGACTTTGAAGACTGTTGAAAAATTTGTGAACTACTAATATTTTCTTAGCTGTAACTTATTTTCTCTCATATTTTTAGGACAGAAAATATGAAAATGTATTTAATACTAAGTTTGAAGATATCCATTTCCAAATGATGAAGATTTTAAATAGTGAAGAGACTCTTGTGGGCTATAGAAATAACTGTTAGCCAATTAATCATCTTCTGTCAGGTGCTCCAGTAAGCAGTTCATGTATGTTATTATCTTTATAGCAACCATATGAAGTAGATGTTAACATCTCCATTTTATAAGTGAGAAAACTGAGGAAAAGAGAATAAGCAATATGTCCTAAGTCACAGAGAGATTGTTACATCTGAATTTAATAAAATTTGCCTTCATTTCAAAAAGACACTCTACTTTACTGTGTCTATGTCCCAATAATTCACAAAGTCTGGGTTCAAACATTCTTAGAAGCTAATATTACCCACCATCATGTCATTATACAGGCAAATACTTACTATGAACAAACACATCATGTCATTCAGAGATTTCTTCGGATGGCATCCTTGAACCCAAGGAGAAAGTAGATAGGAGCTGACTGGAGAACAGTTCTGGCCTTACTCATCTTCCTATGTCTTTCTTCAACAGCATTCCAGACACTCAAATTATCTCCCTGAAATAGAGTTGGATGAATACTAGACATAAAAAGTCTTTCGGGGGTCAACATGACATTAAAATGAAAGGCAGAAGGTTATAGTTACATATAGTTTCAAGAGCTTCTACTCTGATATTTTTGGTTTTCGAATTTCAAGCTATTAGCCCCTATTCTGGTATTATTTACTGTATATCATAAACTGTTGCTTCATCTGAAACTTTGTTGTATTTGGGGCTCTCACCTTAAAACATATCACGAGTTTTAAGGGAAATTCAACTAATGCTCCCAAGCTGCAGAAATATCCACACACTACTAGAAATTAGTTCTTAGGAAGGATTTCCACAATTCTGTGTCTATAGCCCTATAATCAAATGATCAGATCTGTTTCCTTCATCATCACAGCATGACCTGATGAGAAGCAATCTTTCCCTCTCTATTTCCCAGCTTAGACTGTGATTAATTTGATTGGTTTCAAAACCTGTTGTGTCTTTCTTTTGTGCCCTGCCTGAATATTGGCACAATATAATTGCAGTTGGTTGCATTATTTCTATTTTATCTTACACACTTGAACTCCAGGCCACTTAATCCCAACATGTAAATTTCTATAATATTAAGTGTAAGTGAACAGTTTAAGTCAAGAGCCCTAGCATTTTTTTTTTATAAGACTATGTAACTGCTCCAAAATTATCATGAGGCATCTTAACAGAGAGATATTACAAATAATAACATAAAATGACAGAAAATGTAAATGAGTCTTTGGTAATATATAATCCATGCATTTGGGTCTACCATATATCATATTATGTTTATTATAATATCAATTCTGATTTCCAATCAGCAGAGCTGGAAACAGTGTGATTTTCTATGATTACATTCCCAAATTAAAACATTCCAAAAATTAAAAACCTCTTCATTAAAAAAAAAAAAATGAAAAGAAACCTGTTCATTAAAAAAACATATTTATTTAGTATCTATTATATGGCAGTTATCCTTCAAAGAGTAGGTGAGGAAATAGATATGATAGTCATAACCTTTCTGTTAAAGAATATATAACCTAACTAGAAGACTGACTTCTTTCTAGTCGTTCTGTCCCAGATTTGTCAGTATATTTTGATGCCTGATTTGATTCTTAACATTACCATTTATTCTATATATCTTTTAGCCAATATCTAAAGATCATCGATACTTTTTTATTATTTTTATTCAATACAAATAACTAATCTAAGTTTGGTTTGCACTAGACTTAATATATAACTACTATATTCTCACAGCTTTAAAACCTTTTTGGGGGAGAAAAAAACACTCCTTCCAGAAAAGAAAAGCTAAAATTTTAACCCCAGTAGTGAGATGAAAGGCTCATAATTCAGTATTATTTCTATCAATGAAAGAAAATAATTATTTTATTCCTACTTCATTAGCCATTTGTGATTTCGATTTAATAGCACTTAAAGAATATTCTTCTGAGAGCCGGTTGCTAGGTACACTCTAGCTTTAACACTTACAGAAGTCCTGATGATGATAGATATAGATTTGGAGGTACAGCTATCTTGTCATCTTTTAGTTCTGCCTGCCCTTCCGTTGCAGATTTTTTCCTCTGTACTTTAGCAATTTTATATGTGTGTGTGTGTGTGTGTGTGTGTGTGTGTGTGTGTGTGTGCATGTATTAGAAGCAATATTTAATACTTTTTGTTCCATCTCTTGATCTAATTCTTATTTAATAATTATCTTTTTGAATATTTTTATATTTGTTAAATATGCGATCATTATTTACTACAATCTCTGTAGTTTTTAAACATTTATATGTAACTAGCAGTACAGAAAAACCATAATTGAAATTTGTGTTTTCAAAAATAAATGTTACCTAGCCATTTACTTTAAAAAAATTATATAGTACCTTTCAAATAGATGAATTTACATATAATGAGATAAACCCATTTCAGTTTTCCTAACTTTAGATATCTTACTCAAACTTAGATTGTATTCTTGTTGCAAAGTAAGACGTTTCTATTTTAAATGTTTTTTTGTTACCTTTTATGTGTTGCTGTGAAATTGTCATTTGAGTCTATTGCAAACAGCTGTAGTAAACAGAAACAATACAATAACATTAAATGCAGATGCTCAAATTTTACAAAATGAGTGAATGACAATTGATGATGGAGCAGTGAACATGATTAACTTAGTACAGAGACTAAAATATAAAAACTAATGGTGTTATTTTTCCCTATCACTCAAAACTGCAAAATATATTGACTTAGACCATCCTATTATTAACCATATAAGCATTACGGTGTTGTTGTTTTTTTTACAGAATACACACAAAATGATGCGATCAGCTTTTATAGTCTCAAATACAATAGCCATAAAGTCTCTACATTATGTGTTGTGTTGGCAAAGAGCTATATTAGTTTCCCTTCTTTCTTAGACATTTTTAAACTGTAAAAAAAAAATGATAAATATAGTAGCAAATATTAAAATAATTTACCTTTGGCACTAAAAATTGACAATAGATTTTTCCTTTACTTTATGCAGTGTCATTTAAATTCAGTAATTAAGTTTCTTGTCTCACAAATGGAATTAGCAATTTGGAAGCATTACGAATATTATCAATGACAAGGCAATTACTTTTTACCAGGAACATTGTGGTGTTACATCTGTTTTATTTTTTTAATTGGAAAAAATAAGGACTTAAAGGCTGCTCTTTAGGAATTGATGCTAGTGTGCTTATGAGAATATAACTATAAGCACTCTATAGTAAATTATTTAATTAATTAACTTATTTATTTATTTATTTTTAGCAAGAAGGTAGATCTTTTTAAGAAAACGTCTAAGAAATGTTTCTGAAGCCCACCAAAAAAAGTAATATGTGACTTCCCCCTGCTGGCTTAGCAGAAAAATAAAGATAAAAACCCCCTTGTAAGAATTTCATAAATTCTAAAATAGTTAAGTCCTATTAATTTACAGTATCTAAGAGACATATCTTTTGGAGTTATAAAACATCTACCAGTAGCAGCAAGATTTGTTTATGCACCGAATGCACAGACTTACCAGCATTCATATCCATTTCCAGGTACACGCATTCACTTCCAATTAGATCCAAAACCACATTAACCCCTTAACTCAAGACCACATACAACATGCACACAGGCACGTAACACACACACATGCAAACATATGCCAAAAGCTCTCTTTTCCCTAGTGCTAGCATAAGTCTTTGCTTTCCTCTCCCTGAAATTCTGCAATCCTTCCTCGTCCTTGTCCACATGGGCTGGTTTCCAGGTTCCATCTTCTGCCCTCTTCCTGTTGGATCTTGTAGCTGAGCATGTCCCTGGAACCTCATGTGCAGTATGATAATCATCACTACTGAGAAACTAATATAGTATTAAATGATATATTTTAAATTGCTTAATTATTGATGCATGTTATTAAAATTAAAAATAACCCAATCTGATGAACCAAAAATAATAAATGCATATTTTACATTACTTTGAATAAAATTTACATGTTAATCAACTACTTGCTAAATACCAAAAAATAACTTTTCTTATTGCCTTGCAGTGAGTGTGAAATAAAGATGACCCATATTAGAAATATGAGACTTTAGTTACACATAAGAATTAACAACCTGAATACAGCACAGTTATTTGAGATTAATTCTTTCTGAAGTTGTTGCATATGAATTTTTCTTTCTAGACTTATTTAAGCTGTGCTCATACAGCAAACTAGTTCATATACTGGGTAACTGAATCAAAAGGTCTATTATCAATAAACAAAATTCTCTAAAAAGTTATCAAGTCTGAACGTTGAGACTTTTAAAATAATCAGACTAAGTACTTTTCATTCTATGAATGTTGTCCTATTGACTAAAGTGACTAAATAATTAGCTCATTAGTTGCTTATCGACTAGCCTGACCATGATTGAGATGATATTTAATATCAACGCAACCCTCAAGTAATAACATACTATATGGTTACTGCTGCAGGTTGAATTGTGTCCCCTAAAACAGGTGTCTCCAAACCCCGGGCCACGTACTGGTACCAATCTGTGTCCTGATAGGAACCAGGCCACACAACAGGAGGTGAGCAGTAGGCAGAGATCAAAGCTTCATCTGCTCCCCAGCACTAGCTGCTCCCCAGCACTAGCATCACTGCCTGAGCTCCACACCAGGCATTAGATTCTCATAGGAGCATAGATCCCTGCTTCCAAAAAGTTTGGGGACCACTTCTCTAAAAGATATCTTAAAGTCCTAACTCCTAGTACTCTTGACTGTGACCTTATTTGGAAATAGGATATTTGCAGATGCAAGCAAGTTAAGATAAGGACATACTGAATTAGAATGGGCCCTAAGCTATTATCACTCATGTCCTTCTGAGAAGACATATACACAGGGGAAAATGCCATGCAAAGACAGAGGCATAGACTGGAATAATGTGTCTTAAAAACCAAGGGATGCCAATGATTGCTGATAACTGCTAAATGCTAAGAGAGAAGTATGGAACAAATTCGCCCTCAGAACTTCCAGTAGGACTCAACTCAGCCAACATCTTAGTTTCAGAATTCTAGCCTCCAAAACTGGAAAAAATACATTTCTGTTTATTTTATTTTATTTTATTTTATTTTTAAGTTATCCAGATTGTGTTATTTTATTACAGCAGCCCTAGGAAACTCATACAGTTACTTAATATAATCTTTTTTGAAAACTTTTTATGGCCAGGCATTAAGTGGATTTTTGAGCCCACTGCACATAACAAGACACTTCCCTCCAGGACACTTCAGCAAATGGATACAGACAAATGAATTAACCATTACAAATGGATATGAAACTATCCTCAATGGATATTATATGAGCATATAGAGGGAGCCTTAGCATAGTCTTGGGGAGTCAGAGCCATACTCACAGAGAATATACATCTTAGCCAAGATCTGAAGAATAAATGAAGTAAGCCAAGAAATATTTAGGAGCAAGATAAGGATGGATATGTGCAGAAATGATTAAATCATTCCAAGCAGAGGCAACGGCATATGGAAAGGCTCAAAAGCAAGAAAACAAGCCATTTAAAGTATTACATTTTCTGAACTCCAAGTCCACTCATTCACTGCAAAAAAAAAAAAAAAAAAAAAAAAATCATATATATTATTTGTAGCAAACCTTATTAGGAACCAAGCAAGATTTCTTTTTCTTTACATGTTCTGAGTTAATAAGATAGTCTCCCAATAAGATGTGATCTCTCTTGTAGAAGAATTCCTCAGAATAACATATTCATCAAATGACTGATGCTTTTCACATCAAGGAATTTTCTGAAATTGAAACTCTAAGTCCACAGTTATTTAAACAAATATTCCACCACCGCCTCTTTACTATTCCCAAAGTCTTTTTGAAAATACTTTTAAGTTATTTCCACCCTTAAAATTTCCCAAACCTCAGAGTCACTTGGTCTTTATTATAAACAAATTATCTAAAAATACTTTAACTTGTATAATCAGTAAAGAAAACATTTTCTTTTATAGTCCAAAGTGCAAGAGAGCATCTGAAATCAGAGTAGCTGATAGAAGAATTCAGATGAAAAACTATTCTAAATCTCAGAGGTTACATAAGCAGAGTATTCAGGATATACTAGTTACTAAGGTAACCTCATTTTTAATTAGTAAATAGTCTTACAAATCTTAAATAATCTGTTGACAAGTTAAGGTTAATCACAGTAGAATTAAGTCATAAAACTCTCTTTTCAACAAATATAAAAGAGATAATTATTGACCAGTATTTTTCAGAAGAAAGGCACAAGTATCTATATAATGGTTTAACTGCCTCATTTAGAGTTTTTATTAATTTATTATTGAAAACTACTTAAATGCATAAATTGAGATTCTCCCCCTTTTTGACCATCCAAATGCATACCTGCTCATGTTACTTTTTCATTTCAAATTTTTTTTAATTCAAAAATTGCTAAGTTATAGCAATTACATATCTTTTGGTCCAAAGATTATCACTCTTTCAACATAAATGTCATGATCATATTCCAGACTCTATACATAAAAATTATACATCTCACCAGAATATTCATTAAAGTCATATTAAACATAAGCCATTTAGAGAGTCAATTATTGTATCCTATGCCCATGAGTACTATTAAACCAAATTATGAACTTCTAGGTCAATAGGTAGATTGCTCTTGTTTTTTTCTCTCAAGTACTGTGATGTCTTTTTTAGGATCCTCTTCATATGCATGCATAAGTGTGAGTTTGAAATGTCTCCTACACTCATGTTTCCCAGAAAAATGTTCTTAAATCAATAGTTTCCTCTTGCCTAATTATTTCTTTCTACCTATCTATCCTCAAATAAGCTTTAGTTTTCATTTTTTCTCAAAAGTTTTCAAAAATCTCTAGGATTTTTATTTATTTGCTTGCAGCATCTTCTGGAGCAAAGGAAACAAGCCTATGTTAAGTTTCTTTCTACAACATCTCGCCCTCTTCAAACTTATGATTTACTGGTAATACTATTTTACAATTACTGTATATAAACACAATCATTCCAAGTAAGTTGGGGTAGATAATAATCTCTGGTAACATTTTAAGGATAACATATATACACACACAAAAAGGTTTTTGTCACTGAACTAGAAAAGAAAAAAATTCTAGGAGTAAACAGGTGGGTCTAATTTAAGATCTCAGGAATCCTTTCATTCTCTCAGCTCATATCTTTCCTCTATAGCCACTAGCACTACCTTTTCAACCAGATCTCTAGAGAAGAATAAAGAGAGATTCAGCTTTGGCTCAAGAAGGAAGTGTACTTAAGTGCAAAGTTCAAATCTAACCCATTTGTCATCAGTACTCTTTTTTCTGCATGATCATATCTATTATCTAAACATTTGAAGAATATTTAAACAGATGAAACAGAAAGCAAGTCAGCAATATCTTTATCTTAATCAAATGAAAAAGCAAGAAATGTTACTGTTCGTTATTTAATTATTACATATCTGACATTATGAATGAGAAGTATTTCAATTCTGTTCAAAGAGACAACTCTTTAAGTATTCAATTGGCTGGATATGTTTGTTCATTTTTCAGTGTTAGCTGTTAAGGATCTTCTAAGGCATAATACACTCATGCAATTCTCTATTACCTACTTTATATTCCCATAACTGTCTTCCTCAGATCTTTAAAGATGGTCTTATCTAGGCTTACACTTATAGGCTATTTCTGACTCATTACTCTTTCTGAAATACTTATCTCTTAGTTACTATTTATTGAACACTTGATATGAGCTAGGTGATTTACATAAAGTATCTCATTATTTATCAGAGCAGTAAATAACATTAACTTTTTTTTTTCTTTTAGTATCTGGGGAAATTGAGACCTAGAGACATTGAGTTAGTTGATTTAACATGGTGTGCATACCTGTTAAATATTGAAAGCCAGTTAAAACTTAATTCATCTTTCTAGAGGGTATTATTCTGGATGAAATAAGTCAAACAGAGAAAGACAAATACTAATGATCTCACTTATATGTGGAACCTAAAAAACAAAATAAATGAACAAACAAAACAGAAACAGACTCATAGGTAAGAGGACCGATGGTAATCAGATGGAGGGAGGTTTGGGGCCAGGTAAAAATGGTGAAGGAATTATGTAGTACAAACTGGCAGTTACAAAACAATCATGGGAATGTAAGTACAGCATAGAGAATATATGCTTTGTGTAATTAGATCTGGTGCCAAGTGGGTACTAGAGCTATTGGGGGTATTACTTCATAAATTACATCGATGATTAACCACTATGCCATACACCTGAAACTAATATAATATTGAATGTCAACTGTAACTGAAAAATAAAAATTAAAAAATAATTTTAAAATGGTTACGTTGGTAAATTTTATGTATTTGTATTTTAATACAACAAAAAAAGAAAAAAGATAACATTAAATAAATTCTCTCATTGTTATGTAATGAACATAGATAAAAACAACGAAGAAACATAATAGTATAATAATAATAATAATAATAATAATAAAAACCTTGGTCTTCTTGAGCTCAAGTCTAAAACCTTTAATGTCTATGCCAAAGGTTCTCAAATTTTAGCAAATTTGAGAAGGCTTGTTAAAATTCAGTTATTGAGCTCTACCCCTTGAGTTTCTAATTCAAGATTTTTGAATTTCTAACAATTTCTCAGATGAGACTACTGCAGTTGATACTGGACCATCTTTAAAACCATTACAGTACACTAAATTCTATTATTTCCCACTCACCTCACACACACCCTTCCCACTGCAACACTGTATAACAATAGTCCTCAATCCCAATTATACTTTTGAATTATCTGGGGAAGATTACCCAAATAAGAAAAATGTCCATACCTGGGCTTCCCACCAAACAAATTGTATCAGGATATCTTGAGATGGTATCTGAATATAAGTTATTTTTAAAATATCCCCAGGAGAGTCTAACAGACAGCTAAGAATGAAAACCACCTAGAAATAATGAAAGGAACGGAAACTTTGTAATTTAACTACTCTGGGTTTAAATTTCAATCCTGTGCACTTCTAAACCATGTGACCTGGAGACAACATTAATGCTCAGTTTTCTCTTCTGTTAAATCTGGATGGCAACTGTTAATAGCATTATACAGATTGAATGAAAATTGTGTCTGGTGTGCAGGAAGTGCTTGATAAGTATTTTGACAGTAACAATTTCATGGAAAGAGAAACAGGTCATATTTACCTGGGGTATACCCTCCCCCTACTCCCCACTTTTGTCTGGTGAAACCTGGAATAAAGATTTGTGTCAGGGCCAGGGGTATTGCTGACCCGATCCAGAAGATTCAGTGGTGTGAGGCCCAGTTGGAAGAATGCATAAAAGTCAGACATGAGGATGAAATGGCAGACACCAACTTGTGCAGACTGCACTTCTGTTGAGCAGTATAGTTCTATTGGGGAGTACAGTCTATTGCACAAGGCACACAGTCTTGCACGCACTTCTCCTGCTCCCCTTTCTTGTCCTCCCCTTCTCCTCTCCTACTCTACTTTCCCCTTCTGCTCTCCCCTTCTTTCTCCTTCTTTCTCTGCTCTCCAGGGTACTGCATGGCTCTTCACATAGCAGAGTACAAAAGTGGCATTCAGCCACACGTGCGTAATATAATAAGCTAAATTATGTTTACGTATTTTCTAAGTCTGGGGTCCTATTCCTAGCCATAGGCCTGGATCGCAGCCAGACCTTGGGACAGTCAGACCTTGGGCCAGTCAGGCCTTGGATAATGGCTAGACCTTGGATCACAGCCAGACCTTGGGCCAGTCAGGCCTGGCACCTACAACTTGTTTCCTGTCAAAGGGCTAATGGTCCTTACTGGATATTAGAAATGTTAGGTAGACATGAGCAACCGGCAAAATGAAGGCCCAACCCAGAGACCTTCCTAAAACATTGATTTTGCAGTTAAAAATTACCATTACATCCTGAAATAGAAGAAAGTAAAAAAGCCATAAAATAACCACTGGTTTAGTCTGGCCACATGCACTTGTGCAGTTAGTACCATCCTTGTCCTTCCTTGACTGGAGCCTCATTATACCATCAGTATACAAATGACCTAAAGTTCATGAATCTAATTATAGCAGACTGAATTCTGGGTAGCCGCATGCGCAGTAGAAAAGTTATATAATAGCCAAATGTTAATTAAAATGACCTCACAGGCCAATTATCAAGCACCGCCCCTGAAACCACCCATCACAGCAACAGTATAAGGTTTACTTCCCAAAGTCGGTTGAGCTGCAGTCATCTCTGGTGTAGCCATTTCTCTCTTGAAACATACTTTAATATATTTTACTTTTTCTAAATTTTACTGATCTATAATTCTTCACTGAATCGGCGGAAAGAACTGAGGCCCCCTCAGCGTCACCGGGGTAATGGCGGATTTAGATTGCCCGCAACAGTAATAAGCCTTCTATATTTTCTTTTCCATATCTCTTCATCAATATGCCCCAAATTGCAAAATACAAACAAGGGCCCTAACATCCTCAGAGTTTGAGTACTTCTATCACCTCTCCTCACTTTATCCTCTGTGATCCCAGACTCCCAAATAGAAGAGTACTAAGCCCCTGTCAGTGCCGAGCTGATCGAGAAGGAAAGGTTCAATGGTGAGACACCCAGTTGGAAGAATGCACAAAAGGCCAACATGGGAGTGAAATGGCAGGCACCAACTTTATTGCGGGGAGCACACTTCTGCTAAGCTTTTTATTCTTCTCTCCTTCTTGTGCTCCCCTCTGCTTCCCAGGAGACCACATGGCTCCACACATATCAGAGTACGATAGTGACATTCAGCCACACATGCATGACAATAAGCTGAATTATGTTTACATACTTTAGGCACAGGTGCCCTACTACACTAATGCAACATTCTAAATCTGGGG
Organism: Pteropus medius; assembly: GCF_902729225.1. Classification (NCBI taxonomy): domain Eukaryota; kingdom Metazoa; phylum Chordata; class Mammalia; order Chiroptera; family Pteropodidae; genus Pteropus; species Pteropus medius. The sequence goes on from NW_024347791.1 coordinate 30,426,480, forward strand.
TCCTATTCCTAGCTCCAAGCCTGGATCAAAGCCAAACCTGGGACCAACCAGGCCTGGGACCCACAGCCTTGTCTCCTTTGTTCTGACTTGTCTCCCTTCCTGGTTCTTTAGAACACCACCGTAAAGCTCAACTCATAGCACAATGCCTAGTTCTGGTACTATCTCCATTTTCAGGAAGGCTCTATATACATTGTGCACCTACGGGCCACTGGTGAAGGTCCTTCAGCAATGTCCCACTTAACTCTTGATTAACTTCTACAATGCTCTCTCTGCTTCCCCATATCAACTACCAGTAGCAACAACTTTGGGAATTAAAACTCGAAATGCTGCATTCACTGGAACTGTGTACAGGATTATGCCAGCCTCCTGGGCCTCCTTGAGCTAGTTTTGCTAGCCTCTGACACATGCGAAGGAGAAAAAATTGTCTAAATTCTGACTCACTGTCTCTCCCTGTCATCCCTGGGTTTCCAGCATCTCGATTAATGCTATTAATTGTCTCTTACTCATCATTAAATGGCAAACTTGACTATTCTATATGCTGGAGCTGTATAGTATGTTGATGGATAAATCTGTTTTTCAGTAATTTAAATGAAATAAAATGTTCCAAGCTTTAAATACACCATTCTTTTTTTTCATTCAATCGTTCATTTACTAAATATTCATTGAATACCTATTATTGTTACTGTTTTGGGGGCGATTTGAACTTCAGTGTCGCCCCAGTGGCAAGGTGGGTGGGGATAACGGTGCAGAAGTGTAATTAGCATTTTTCCTCTGTTCTTCCTCACCAATGCAGCAAAGAATCACAGGTCAGTGAGATTTAGAAAAGATTTATTAAAAGTATATTTTAGAAAGACAGAGCATGCTCCAAGTAGGGATATGGTTTCAGTGGAGAGCTGTACAACCAAAAAGTTGGAATGTTTGAATTATATTTGTGTCATGCTGGGTGGTTCCACAGGCATTCCTAGGTGATTGGCACATGAGGTCATTTTGACCAACACTTGGCTGCTGTATAACCCTTAGCCTAGTGTACATGCGCTTACCTAGAATTCAGTCTGTTATAATTACATTCATAAATTTCCAGGCATAAATGTGGTATTATAATGACAGTATAATGAGGCTAGGGTTGTGGGCAAGTTAGGGTAGTACCTTCTACGCATGTTCTGTGGTCAGATTAAAGCAGCTATAGATCATGGCCCTCCTGTCCTTTGTCTCTGGGGATGCAGGAGAGATTCTCTAACTACCAACAAGGTATTCTTTAGGTGGTCTCTAGGCTGGACCTCTATTCCTTTGTTCTCCTGTTGCTCCTGTCTGACTAGCTACCTAACATTATGTGCCAAATGTTCTCCTATGTGCTGGGGATACGACAATAAAGAAAACAGACCAAAAATGTCTTCCCCTCATAGAGTTTATATGCTAGCGGAGGCATACAGATAATAAAACATGTAAAAATTATAGAATGTAATAAATACTACTGAGAAAAAAAAAAAGTAGAGATAAGGTAAATAGGAAAGAAGGGTGATTGCTATATATATATATATATTTTTTTTTATAGGACATTCAAGGAAATCCTCACTGATAAAGTGACATTTGAGTAAAGATCAGAGGAAAATAAGGAACAAGCCCTGAGGCTGTTTGGAGCTGGGGAGCATTCTGAGCAGAAACATAGAGCATGTTCGGCCTGAAGGAGAAGCAAGATTGGCAGTTAGGATATTCTTTAACAAGAGGAAGTATAGTAAAAGAAAGTGTAGTAAGGTCAAAGAGAAGGTTGGCGTTCAGAAGACAGAGCCTTCTAGGAGTCATTCTTTGCACATTGGCTTTTACTTTGACATGGAAGCCATTGGAGAGTTGGTGAGAGCAGTGATAGGACCTGGAGTAAATCACACCTGCTATTTATATGAAGACTAGATTACAGAAAGCCAAGTATGAAAGCAGAGAAATGAGTTGTGAAGTTTTAGTGATAATCTAAATGAGAAATTACACTGCCTTGGACAGTAGTAATGGAAGTGATGAAAAGTGGTCAGTTTCTGAATATATATTAAAGATTCAGATGACAGAATTTTTAGTAAATTAAATACGTGGTGTAGAGTACAAAGGAGTAAAGGACTTCTCCAAGATTTTCGGCCTTGTCACCTAGAAGGATGGCATTATTTATTAAGACTGGAAAGACTTGCAAAGAAACAGACTTGAATGAGAGAAAACAGGCTTTGATATTGGAGAGGTTAAACTGAGATACCAGTTAAGTTACCAATTAACAGCTACTGGCCAAATGATACTGGCTTTCAAGGCAGAGGTCCCAGGGTATAGATATAAATGTGGATGTCTAATTGTAAGACACTAGACAAAATCATTTAGGGAGTGGTGATTGGAAAAGGATCCTAAAACTGAGCCCTAAATCACTCCAGTAGTTGAGGAAGAAAGAAAAACAAAGGTATACATTGTTTCAGGAGCCAAGCAAAGAAAATGTTTTCAGGAAAAGGTAATAAATAACCAATGGTGTCAAATGTGGCCAACAGGTAAAGTACTGACCATTGAACTAGCACCATGGAGGTCACTGGAAACTATGATAAGTAGTTTGGTCAGACAGGTAGGGGCAAAAGCCCAAGTTGGAACTGATTGACACATTTTTAAAAAGGTCAATAAGCATTCCCAATTTTGTTTTAAATTCAATATTTTCTAAGTAGGTCAGACATCATTAGGCATTGATATTACAAAGATAAACAAAATCCCTCAAAAAGTTTATAATCTAGAGAAAAACATTTATAAGTAAACAGTTTTGAAACTCTTCATTAAATATGAAAATGGATAGAGGGATAGACACAGTGTTATGAGAGCAATAAGAGAATGCCCAACTCTTTGCTTTCTGTTTTTGATTTTCATGTAAAGATTTTCATAAAGATGCAGTTTCTGTAGTTAACATAAGGACAATGTTATTTTCTACCAAGGAGAAGCAATAGGCAAGGCACACAGTATCCGAATTCCAGAAAGGCTTTTGATTCTAACATAAATAGTACACTCTCTTTTTATAGTAAATTAAGGTTGTTCAGTTTAAGTAATGTTTCATATTATATCTCACCAGTGTTAAGCTCAAAATAAAACATTTTTGGTCATATCCAGGGCAAAACCTAAGCCCGCTGACTGAAAATAGAACTGACTCTGGACCGGTTTTGTCAACCAACACCCTCACAGTCTTGATTGTTTGTTCTCTCAGCAAACAGAGCTCCCTTTTAGCCTAAAGAGATTCCTAAACTTAAGTGGAATCATGGGATTTTCTTTCAAGTAAGTATTGCCTCCAGCAAGGGTGTCCTTCAGAGTGGATCAGATCATCCCTTTGTAAGAATTCCTCACTCTTAGACTCACTAGCTGTCTTTCCAGATAGGGGGCCAGGGGAAGGTTAATTGGTAATTTCTCTTTGAATATGAAGTCTATTTAGCTAATTACTTAGTTTTTTGATGTTATTTTTAGAACTTGGGTTAGAGAAAATTTTTAGAGGTTTTTTTTTTCCTTTGTTTTACTTTTAGATGTATTTTTAAACTTAAGACAAAAAAGTCTGATTTGATAATATTATAATTAGGTGGATGAGCCCATTATAAATTTGTAAAAATTAGACCTTTATTTTATAGAAGAAAATGAAATAACTCTCTTTATAAATTTTATGAGAGGTTTGTGACTGAGAGATAGGAAACAGGCTATAAAATATCAGATGTAAAAATTGTGAACCTCATAATATCTAACAGAAGTTGAAATGAACTCAACTAAGTTTCACTTTCTCTGAGTCACCTTCTGTGATCACACTTTCTATATCACATCATCTCTTGTTATTCCATGGCAACCACCCTCATTCTTTCCCACACAACCTATATCATAACACGAAATTATTTGGGGCTTGCTAAACTTATTGATTCTCTCCCCAGTTAAAATGTAAACTCCATGAAATGAAGAACCATGTTTTCCTTATTTGTCTTGTGACTCAAACACTTCTATTACATGGAGAATGTTAAGGATTTAATTAATATTTGTTGAGCACATGAAAGAATAAATGAATGAATCAATCAAGCAATTGAGTAATTCTCAGGTTAGAATTATACAACTTCCTAAAACAATGGCTTTCAATATTTTTGACATGACATACAGTATAATATACATTTTATATTAACATAGTTTATTACTTGGTTTTAATTATTATTATAAGCTTTCTTTAACTGGGATTTTGAAATTTAGCCCATTCTCAATTTTTCTTTCAATAGAATTAGATTTGTTTTAATGAGTTATTATAATTTACAACAAATGTTACATTAGTTAGAATGATTTAAACAATTTTATTTTTTATTTTAGTTTATGTTTATTATTTATTTTACATTGTTGTTACCTATTTTCCTATTTTTTGCTGGTTTGATCAAGTAACTGTATTATTCCTTTTTCTCTTGAGGGTATAGTTCTAGTATACTTTTCCTTCTGTTAATGGCTATTTTCAGTCTTTCTGTTCTCATGACCAAACTTCATTCTTCACTAATATTTAAAAATAGGAAAACTCTTTCTCCAATTAAGATGCACTGTTTTCTCTTCCAAGACATCCTATTTCCATCCCCTACTTCCGCACTATTTTCATATAAATGTTTTAAAATAGTACACTTGGTTACTGCTGGGGTGACGTGAAATCTGGCATCATCCCAGTTTCCCCAGCAGAATGGGGGAGGAGGAGGAGGACGATGGTGTTGTGTGCTATCTTTCAGTTCTTCTCCACCAACTCAGCAAAGAATTACAGGTCAGCGAGATTTAGAAAAGGTAAGATTTATTGAAAGTACATTTAAAAAGGAGAAAGACCATATACTAAGGAAGGCTGCAGCCCTGTGGAATTTGAGAAGTGAAGAGATAAGCCGGTATGCCCCAAAGATAGAGCAGGTTTTCAGCTAGGAATACTGTAACAATACAGGAATGGGAAGAGCTGTTTGTTTATATTTGGGCCATCATGGGTCGTGGGAGGTCCTAGATAATCCATATGTAAGGTCACCTTGACTGAGAGTTGGTTACTATATAATCTTTTGCCTGCTGTGCATCTGCTTACCCAGAAATCAGTCTGTTTATAATTAGATTCATTAACTTGCAGGCATATACATAGTATTATAATGACATATAATGAGCATTAGATTGTGGGCAAATTAGGGTGGTACCTTCTGCATATGCATTTGTAGCTGGTTTAGCCAGCAGCTTTTATGGCCTTTGTGCTCTAAGATTTGGGGTAATTTATAACCTTAAAAGGGAGAAATTTCTGGGAGGTCCTTAAGGAAGATCTTCAAGGGAAGTTTCTATGGTTACAGAGCTGGGCCTTGGCTTCAATGGCTCATGCCTGATTACCTAACAACTTCTCTCATTTTCTCTCACTGTCAAATGAAACACTTAAAATAATTGCCTAAGCTTCTTCTATTCTACCTACAATTCTTAAGTTTTGTTGAGATATTCTAGAACTGAAAGTCCAAAACATTATCAAAATCTCCTTTTTTATATGTCCCTTCTATCCTAAGTATGCTAATTGACAATTCATCACAGATAAACTGAGTCTAGTTTCATCCATTTAAGTCCTATGAAGCAACAATTACCCTACAGCATTTTCTACCAATTCTATTCAATTTTATTAATTTGAAATGCTGGTCACAATATCCTAAATTAATTGCATGAGTCACAGAAAGATGAAGTTTTAGCTCCTACAGAACCCTGCTTTACTCTAGAGAAGAATATGCCCTCTGTTTGTACATAGACATCGAGAAGTCAGCTGTATTCAGAACAGCTGTTATGAATACCTACCAAGATAGCTCTTTATCTTGGCCCCATCACTATAATGCCAGATTTATGTCAGAAGGTAACTTGTACACTGTCATTCCTTCTGTAGACCTCAAAACCCTGCTTTCATTTTCCAGCTGGGCTCAACGTCTACCTTGGATTCTAGGCTCAGAAGCACGTACCAATTTTTCTATTCGGCCTGCCCCATCCTCTAGCCATTCCACTTTATAGCATAGCTTATAGCCCTTACTTCCAGGTTTACCCTATTCCACATTTATCTATGACCTTCCACTAACTCTCCCCAAATAAGAGAATCATTCAAGAAAATGTTAGGTAGTTAGTCAGGCATGAGCGACAGAAGCCAAGGCCCAGCTCTGTAACCATAGAAACTTCCCCTAAAGACCTTCCTTAAGGACCTCCCAGAAATACCTCCCTTTTAGGGTTGTAAATTACCCAAATCCTAGAGCACAAAGGCCATAAAAGCTGCTGGCTAAACCAGCTACAAACGCATGCGTAGAAAGTACTGTCCGTAACTTCAGCCTCATTATACCATCATTATAATCTCATGACTATGCCTGGAAAAGAAGTTAATGAATCTAATTATAACAGACTGAATTCTGGATAAGCAGATGCACAGCAGGCAAAGAGTTATATAGTAGCCAACTCTCAGTAAAGGTGACCTCACAAATGGATCATCTAGGATCTCCCATCAGCATGACCCAAATGTAAACAGACCTTCCCATTTCTGCATTGTTACAGTTCTCCTGGCTAGAAACATCCCCTTCCTTTGGGACATACTATCTTATCTCTTCACCTCCTAAATTCCACAGGGCTGCAGCTTTCCCTAGCATGGCTGTCTCCTTCTAAAATGTACTTTCAATAAATCTTACTTTTTCTCAGTCTTGCCAACCTATAATTCTTTGCTGTGTAGGCGGGGAAGAATCGAGGAAGAACATACATCGCCACTGTTCACTGTCCCCCACGCCGCTGGGGCGATGCCGGATTTCACATCATCCCAGCAGTGACAAAAATGTTTAAAGAAATATTTAAAAACAAAAACTGTAGCTTGATAAATTCAGCCATTTAGTGTGAATAAAAGTGAAAGGATAGTAAATTTAGACACTAGAATTAAGTTAATCTTTAAATTTTGCCTCTCTTCAATGATTAAGAAGATATATACAACATTCAAACAATAATAATCATTCAATAAGATACCAATTATTTTCAACTATATGGAAATAACCCAGCAGCCTTTTTCTCAAATAAGTGCACATATTAGAAGAGTCACACGCATGTTCACCTCTGAATCTTCAGCCATTTCTGTCTCCTTAAAAAATACAAGTGACAGACAGAGGGGAGGGAGGTTGGGGAGCTGAGAGAATGGAGTGAAGGATTAAAAAAGTACAAATTAGTAGTTAATAGTTGGGCACAAGGATGGGAAGCATGGCACAGGTGTACTAGCTAGAAAATTACTGTTTAGCTATCGCCCATGGAAACATAACGCTCTAACAATAAGCTTTCTGCTTCTGTACTCCCCGCTTGCACAACCGACCTGTGGGCTGACAGTTAGTAAAAAGAAGAAAAATAGACTTGTGTGTTCAAACAGGATGAAGAATAGGGGTTTAGGGCTTAAAAACCCTGCACCTCTACATTTTGGGGCTGCTTAATTTGGGGTCTGCGAGTGTGTTTCCTATATCTCACTGATCTCTGGGCGTCCGTGTGACTATCGGGAGCTGGCAGCTACAACATTTGGAGGCCCTAGTGAGATCTCAGGGAGTGGACCTGAGATCTAAGACCAGACCGGCCTCCGAAGCGGTTGCTGTCCCTGTTACAGACTCAAAGGAGTGGCCACCCTGAGACGTTCTAGGGCCCTTGAATGCCGTGATGGGATCAATGCAATCATCAAGGACACAACCTTTAGGATGCACTCTTTGTTCCCGCTAGGAATCTCTGAGGCCTCGACGTGTGGATAAAAAGGTACCTTTCTGTTTCTGTTGACTAGTTGTTGGGGGTCCGTGGAGAGACTGGACGCAGTCATATCTCCTGGACCATGGCTAGGCTGTGGGACGCCGCCTCCTGTGCCCTGTCATCGGGTTCTGTCTATTGTCTTTGGTCTTGTCTGGGTTGTAGGTGGCGGATCTCTCCGGGTCCACCTACACCCCAGTAATTGTTCTCGTCTGAGTGTCTGTCTCGTGTTTTCTGTACAAGCGATGAGGGGAGGCCTGAGTTCACAGAAGATGCCCTTGGGATGTCTCCTGTAACAAACATTTCAACGAAAGTTTTGTAGAGAGAGCTGATTATGGCATAAAGTTTTCTCCAGGCAGACTAGGAACATTGTGTGAAGTTGACTGGCTGTCTTTTAGTGTAAACTGGCCTCCGGAGGGTTCTTTTGACAGGGGTTTAGTAAGGAATGTTTAGAAGATTGTCATGGGAGATCCAGGACATCCCGATCAGTTTCCTTATATTGATCAATGGTTAAACCTTGTTCAGAACTCCCCTCCTTGGCTCCGCCAGTGTGCCCTTTCTCTAGGGGCACGAGTCTTAGTTGTGGGCATCCCGAAACATATGGTAACCGAATCTCCAAGATAGCCCAGTCCCTCAGTCTTCCAATCTCCACTGGAGGACAGTGACCTTCCCCCACCCTATAATCCAGGACAACAGAGGCCAAATAGCACCGCCTCACCTCCTCGGACACGGGCAGGTAACCCCTATGGGCCTCCTGCTCTCACTCTGGGCAGGGCACCAGCGGATACCACCACCTTGGCCATTCTCCCCTTGCGAGAAGCACCACCCCAGGGACATCACACAGACAGGCCCTTTATGGTGTATGTGCCTTTCTCGACTAGTGACCTGTACAACTGGAAGGCACAGAATCCGCCTTTCTCTGAGAAACCACAGGTATTAGTGGGACTCTTAGAAAGTGTCTTTCAGACTCACCGTCCCACCTGGGATGATTTCCGACAGCTTTTAGTTACCCTCTTCACCACGGAAAAATGCGGACATATTCGGGCCAAAGCATAAAAAAAAGCTGCAGGAAGGAGAAAAGTTGAGGGAAGCATGGGAACAGATTGAGGAGGAATTTCCCTCCACCTGCCCAGAGTGGGGACACAATTCTCAGGCAGGGAGAACGTCATTAGATCGGTACCACCAGATTCTAATTAGGGGAATCAGGATGGCTGTTCATCAGCCAACTAACCTTTCTAAGGTAACTGAAGATATACAGGGACCTCAGGAATCCCCTGGAGTGTTTCTTGAACGACTACGGGAGGTGTACCAGGTATACACCCCCATTGATCCTGAGGCCCCTGAGAACCAGCGGGCAATTAATATACCCTTTCCTACTCAGGCAGCCCCTGATATCCAGTGTAAATTGCAAAAATTAGAAGGTTTTGCAGGAATGACCCTGTCTCAACTTGTCGAGATAGCCCAGAAGGTGTTCAACAACAGGGAGGCAACGGATGACCCCAAACGTATGGCTAAAATCCAAAGCTACTGTCATCAACCCAGCCAATCTGTTGCCAGACCCATACACCGAGACCCTCATTCATGACTGCATAGATTTCACTGATGCTGTGTGTTCCTCGCTGCCAGACCTCAAAGACTCCCCTCTGCCTGAGGCCGATGAAGTTCTGTTCACGGACGGGAGCAGCTTCATGCAGGAAGGAAGAAGGTATGCTGGGGTAGTGGTAGTAACTCTAACTGGCACCATCTGGTTACAAGCTCTTCCCCATGGGACTTCTGCTCGAAAGGCCAAAGTCATCGCCCTCACTGAGGCACTAAGATGGGGAAAAGATAAAGCAGTCACAATATACACTGACAGCCTATACGCCTTTGCCACTGCACATGTACACGGAGCCATCTACAAGGAAAGAGGGCTTCTGATTTCAGCTGGGAAGGACATCAAGAACAAGGAGGAGGTCTTAGCCTTACTTGAAGGCATATAGATGCCTAAGGCTCTTGCTATTGTTCATTGTAAAGGGCATCAAAAAAGGAATATTCCCGAGGCTGAGGGAAACCAACGAGCTGATGCAGAGGCAAGAACAGCGGCCACAAGGCCAGTGGGGCCCCCACCACATCTACTGACTGTTATCCCTTACCCAGAACTGCCTCCCGTCTCCGAGCTATACAGCGGAAGAGAACATATATTTTTAAGATAAGGAAGCCACTAGGAACCAACAGGGGTGGTAGACGATCCCAGATAGAAAAATCGGGCTCTCACGGGCCCTTGGAGGGACTCTCCTCCACCAGCTACACCAGACCACACACCTAGGGTGAACTAAGATGCTCCAAGCTTTAGACCTCTACTTTCACTTGTTAGAAGGGAGAAGAACTGCAAAGAAGATTGCCTCACAATGCCCGGCTTGTGCCCAAGTTAATCCAAAGAAGGAGAAGATAGAAGAACCTAGGCATAGGGAAACAGGAACTTATGCAGGGGACCACTGGGAAGTCGATTTCACTGAGGTAACCCCAACTGTGGGGGGCTACAAATATTTACTTGTTTTTATAGACACCTTTTCAGGATGGGTAAAGGCCTTCCCCATTAGGAAAAAGACTGCCTTAGTAGTTACTAAGAAACTATTTCAAGAAATCCTCCCTCAATTTGGTCTCCCCGGAATTTTAGGGTCAGATGACAGGCCAGCCTTCGTAGCAAAAATATCAATCACAGCAATTCTCTAGCTACCTAAATTTACAATGGAAACTCCACTGTGCCTACCAGCCCCAAAGTTCGGGCCAAGTAGAGCGAATGAATCGGACTCTAAAAGAGACATTAGTCAAGTTAAAATTAGAAACTGATAAGACCTGGGTAGAATTTCTCCCCTTCGCTCTTCTCTGAGCCAGGTGTATTCCATATATTAATGGATTCACCCCATTCGAAATTTTCTTTGGAAAATTCCCACCTTTAATACCTAAAATAGAAGATGAGAAAAGGGCAGAACTCCGTAACCTTGTCTTACTTACAGGCCCTTCAAAGTGTACAAGAGATTTGGTCCGGGTTCGTGCTGTCCACTCAGCTCCCGGGGGATGGACTTCCCCATGTTTCAGCCTGGGGACTCTGTGTGGATTCAGAAGTTCACTTCCAAGGGACTAGAACCCAAATAGAAAGGACCCTTCCCTGTCTGTCTGACAACGCCCACTGCAATTAAAGTAAACTGCATCCCATCATGGATTCATCACTCCCACGTGAATACAGCACGAGAGTAGACAGCTCAGGAAGACGGACCCTTAAAACTAAGACTCAAGAGGTTTAGATTTATTATCCTTAGAACAAGACAGATTATGTATGGCTCTAGGTGAAACCTGTTGCTTCTATGCCAATAACTCTGGAATAACTAGAGAAAGCTTACTACTAGTACAGAGAAATTTAGATGCCAGGGAAAAACAAAGACTAGAATCAGATAACTGGTTTCATAGGATGTTCAATTGGTCACCATGGCTAACAACGCTCCTATCTGCTGTAGCCGGACCTTTAATCCTCCTCCTCCTCTTGTTAACTTTTGGCCCATGTTTCCTCAATTTCTTGTTTGCATATATAAGGAAGAGAATTAATTCTATTAAGCTTTTAGTAATACAAAATAGAGGCTATAAGCAAATTCCACATGAAGAATCAAGGATTTGATTTTCCGCTAAGGCCAGTGGGGAATGTGCTGGCTAGAAAATTACTGTTTAGCTATCGCCCATGGGAACATAACACTCTAACAATAAGCTTTCTGCTTCTGTACTCCTTGCTTGCACAACCGACCTGTGGGCTGACAGTTAGTAAAAAGAAGAAAAATAGACTTGTGTGTTCAAACAGGATGAAGAATAGGGGTTTGGGCTTAAAAATCCTGTACCTCTACATTTCGGGGCTGCTTAATTTGGGGTCTGCGCACCCCTGGCAGACCCAGCTGGCTGAATAAAGAGTGTGTTTCCTATAACTCATTGATTTCTGGGAGTCCGTGTGACTATTGGGGGCTGGTGACTACATCACAGGGAATGTAGTTAGCATTAATATGATGGCTAAGTGGAGGGCCAGGGGAGGGAGGGAGCAATTGGGGGGATCATTTTATAAACAATATAGATGTCTAACCAATGTACTGTATACTTGAAACTAATTTAAATAAATTTATTTAAAAAAACAAATGAATCTTAAGAAATATATATATACACACATACATACATACATACATACATACATACATACATACATACCATTTGGATCTTAGACAATGGTTAACAACTGGCTACACACACACAAAAATCACTTAGACTAATTAAATAATAATGCCTGAGGGTGCAGCCCCACTAGTGAAATTTCTAAAGCTCCCCAGGTGATATGCAGCTATGTTTGAGAACCACTGTTTTACACGGTAAAATCAAAGAGACTCAGAAAAATGAAGGATGCCCCAGGCTTAAGGGAAAAGGGGCGGAGATGGGCTTCAGGAAAACAAAACAAAATGAAAATCACCTTGAAGTAGAAAGCAGGTAGTCATTTAAAGTAGCTTCCGGGCCTAGTCCCTGGGAAATTTTATTTAAATTTCTAGGCTCAGGAAACTACCTATAAGAGAAACCTTTTGAATACTCTTTCCTAATACCACTTGGCAGTTAACATTGGAGGGGGAGTTAAATGAAAAGACTATCTACCATTTCTGAAGAGAGAGTCTTCTTGTACTTTTTAAAGAGTTCATAGGTTGTTCTGTTAGTCACAGCGAAGAGAAATAGAACAAAAACAGTTAAATAAAACTTTCTCATAGGATATTGATAATATTTAGAGGTGGGGGAAATATGAGAAATCTCTATAACTTCTGCTCAATTTTGCTATAAATCCACAATTGCTCTAAAAAATAGTCTGTTTGAATGTACGGCCATGCCACCCTGAATGTGCCTGATCTTGTCTGATCTTGGAAGCTAAGCAGGATTGGGCCTGGTTAGTACTTGCATGGGAGACCGTGTAGAAATACCAGGTGCTATAGGCATTAAAATTATATATATTCTATTTGACTCATAGAGAACGAACTGGTGATTGCTAGATGGGAGGGGGATTGGGGGACTGGATAAAAAAAGATGAATGGATTAAGAAATACAAATTAGTAGTTAGTTACAAGATAGTCACAGGAGTGTGAATTATGGCATAGGGAATATAGTCACTAATATCGTAATGGCTATGTGTAGTGCCAAATGGGTAATAGTGTAATCAGGGGGATCACTTCATAAATTATATAAAAGTCTAACCCTTGAACTGTACATCTGAAACATAAAATTAAATTAAATTAAAAGAAAATTTTCCCCATAGTCAGGATCAGATAAACCTACAAAGTCCCTTCCTTGTATTGGCCCTTGTTGTTACTAGGAGTTGCTAGGAATTGTAAAGATGTAGGTGAGGAGAAGCCAAGTTGCAATCATGAAGTATTTCTCTATAAGCTTTCCTAATAGCCTAAACAGATCTGAGAATTTGTTTTAATTTGTTCTATTACTCTAAATAAAATTTCACTTTCATACCTATTTTTGTGTTTGTAAGTTTTTATTCTTTTCCTCAAAACGAGCCCTCCAAACTGATTAAGCTTCAGGTCCCACAAAACCTGTGTCCAGCCTTGCCCACTGTTGTAGTCTGAAAAATAAAAGTTATTGAAGAAAGCACACATTTTAATCCAGGTTGCTTTCTTCTCACTTGTGCTTTATGAAACTAAAATGAAGATATGTATAGTCAATAAAAGAATCAATAACATTGAGAGTTTCTTATAGGAATCTAGGGGGAATGGCAGCCTTCTTCCTCTCCTACAGTCAACTCATATTTGGGAAAGTATTAAGAAAATAGCTGATGTTTGGTAAAATTGATCTATCCAAACAGTACCTAGGATTTCATAAGAATTTTTTCACTATGAAGCCGTTAGTCTTATTAAAATATTCATTAAGAATTTCTAATTTTGCAGAATTGGTTTTCAGACACCCACTATTACCTAAAGAGTGTATCCCAATTTACAAGGCACCATCACATATTATCTGATATAATTTTCATTATGAACCCATGGGGCAAGCATCTCAAACGTTTTTGTTTTTTTTTTCAGGCCCTATATTCTCCCATAGGCTAATAAAGAAAGTGAACCTTGAAAAAGGTTAAATGCATTATCCCCAGTTGCTTATAAGGGTACAGCATGAATTTAAACTTTAGACCTTTGACTCTAATTCCAGCACTACTCCCACAGAACCACATGTCTTCTCATCTTCTCCCATTTTTCCATTACCCTCCATTACCTTCTCCACACCTACCTCTCTATTCCAGAGACCTATAACAACTATTCAAAACATACATACTGAATAACTTCAGTATATGGAGAGGCATATACTGTTGGGGGAAAAAATTAAATAAAAAATAAATAGTTGAGACAAGCAGGAAATGGAAAACTTCATAGGAGCAAACAATCTTTTTTCCATTAAAATGTCAAATTAATTCACTCTATTCAACTCTCTGACAGGGAACATTCTTTTTTACTCTTTGATGAGAAATCAAACTATATATGTTATATATGTTTTAAATAATTATCCCAGAAAGTACAAAATGTACATGGAAATTAGAACAACATTTTTTATGAACCTAGGAACTAAATTTGCCTCTTTCATCAACTTAAATGTTTTCAAGTAAGATTAGTCTACCTCAAACACCTTTCACTCTCTTGCACTGCTTTGTTTATACTTTACAATATTAACTCACATTTTGTCTCACTGAAGAAAAGTATTTATCTCTTACTCAACCATGATAAATGATTTGGAGATGAAGTAAACTGGTTTTGAATATCACAATATTATATGTTTTTATTTAATAAAAAGAAAAGAAGAAATAAAGAAAAAAGATTTAATATATAATAAACTTTGTAGGGCTTTACCAATGTAAACGTGGCACAGAAAAAAAGCAATATTTTTAATTTTTCTTTTTCCAATTTTCAAAATATGTTATCCTTAACTATTTCATTTTTTTCAGTGTGATTGTTTAGAATAAAATTGACATTTCCCTTTAAGTTTATATTCATTTTACCATTCTTAAAAGGCTCTTGACCTTTGAAGATGACCTCAGATTTCTGCAAAGAATGCTTTATTTTCAATGTAAACGTTCAATTAAAATTTTGAACCATTTAATAACAAATATGTCATGATATGGTAGAACTAGGTTGTATTGTTAGATTAAAAATGCTAAATGTATTTACTTAGAGAGAAATTCTAAGAGATATGATTGGACCGAAACAGAAAATCTTTAATTATCATAGGAGTATTAAACATAGGAGTATTTTAAAAATCACCGGTCTGGTAAAGATTTTCTTGGTAATAAAATCCAGAGTATTTTTCTAAGTTTTATTGGTTTTTAATGAAAATGATTATTAATATTATCTTCAGGAAATGTTCTTTTTGAGAAAGGTATAAAGAATATAGTAAGGTATACAGGATAGGAACATAATAAATACTAAGCCTATCATTATCTGCAGGAGAGAAAATTGATTAGAAAATTTAAAAATTATTCTTTTCTGTGTGCTTTAATTCTGAAAGTGAAATGCTTATTTAAGAGATTATGCCCTGATTATTGGCCATTATGGTGAACGATAAATGAAACTATCCCTAGGTTTCTAAATATATTAGAATCACGAGTCTTATAATTCATAGGAGGAAAAAAGATCAGCCATCACTTTAATACACTACACTCAAAATTAAGGCATACAGCTTAGTTTCAATGAATTAGATTGTGTAATTCGATTAAAAACAGAAGATAATTTATTCATTTACTAATTAGTCCTCCCTGTTTTGGGTGCAGATCAATGGCCTGTAGGTGTAGCTTATGCATTTATCAAACAAGATCTGAATTACCACTATTAGAAACTAGAGAGATTGACTTGCCCCAGCCCTACCTACCTTATCTGATGGAACTAAAAACAGGATTTACAAGTGAGGTTTAAATATTTGAACATGTGAAAATTGAAAACAATGTGAAAATTAAAAACACAATGATCATATGCCTCTAATAAATATAGTAACATCATTGTAAAGTATAGAAAACAAATCACTAACATAATTGGTCATGAAGCTAAACATTTGAATCTAAAGTCAAGACTTAATGTAATTCAAAGAAGGCAACTTTGGAAGTAAATTGACCAAAAATCACAACTTAAGAATAATAGTGAAATTTTAAATTAACCATGCTTTTCAAAATAAATCACGAACTTAAAAACATAAAAAAGACTAAACTTATACTCAAAGTTTCAAAGCAGTTTTATTCATAATAGCCAAATGTTTAAAACAACCCAAGTATGCATCGGCTGTGAATGGATAAATAAATTGTGGCAAACTTTTATGATAGAATCCTATTCAGCAATAAAAAGAAACAAACTACAAACTACTGATGCACACACAGCATAAATATCCATACCATTATGCTAAGTGAAAGGAGTCAGCCACAAAGATCTACGTACTGTATGATTCCATTATATGAAATTCTAGAAAAGGAAAAAATATAGAGAATCATATCAGTGGTTGTCAGAGGAGAGAGATTGGGAGAGATGATTGAGTGATAAGGGGCATGAGTTAAATTTCTGAAATAGTAGAAATATTCTATTTATAATATATGGCTATATGTATTTTTCAATATGTATACATATTTTTCAAAATTTATCAAATTGGACATTTACAATTGGTAAATATTATTGTATGTAACTTACGCCTTACTAAGGTTTGGTTTTTAAGAATAAAAAAGAGTAGCAACTGTTGTGACAGATAAAAAAGAAGGAATGATAATACTTCATATTCACTGTTACTATTCATTTAATTTCTAGAGTTAGAGAAACAAGCTAAAAAGGCAAAGATCCCATATTTAAATATAGGCTAACTGTTTCCATGTATTAAAAACAAACGAACCAAAACTGTAATCTGTTTCCAGAAATCATGCCCTAGACTTACTAGATTTTTATAAGTGATGAGTCATACCACAGGTAATCTCAAATTTTATAGTAATTAAAGATGCAGTCTCTGAGACTATGCTGGCTGGGTTGCTTGTTCTAACACTTTCTGGCTGTGTGACAATCACAGTCAGTGACCCTTCTATGTCACAGGTTATTCATCTGTAAAATAAGAATTATAATAGCACCTACTTCATGGGGTTGTAGTTGGGAGGATTGATAGAACTGTTCCTGGCATATAAATTCATAATAAATATGACCTGCTACTACTGCCACTGCTGCAACCATGAGCTGCCTATTAAACTCTGAGTATTCCTGAGCGTGGATCAGTAACATCTTTCTATTTTACCAACTAGTCGAAACATTTTTTTATAAAGTACAAATATCAATCATTTCCTTTTATTCAGACCACTTCTAAATAAGATATCCAATCAGTAATTTGAAGTGTGTTCTCTTGCTAAGGAATTGGCTATTTAGAGAGTTAAACACTAAAGGGCAAATCAACTGCCTTAGCAATGGATATTAATGATTCATGAAGGTATGATTTTGAATTTTGTCTTCTTTTTTTCCTACTGTTTGATATTTTAAAAGTCTAGGTAAAGAAATCTATCGTGTTTTTATAAGTGTCAATTAAAGGTACAGCTCTTACCTTGGGGTCAATAATACTCAATCGATCAGACTGCTGAGGTCAGTGGATTGGGGAAAAGGAAAAAAGATAGAGTGTTCGTATCACAACCACCTCCTCCTATATGTCCTTGCGTCCTCTCCTAGATTAATAGGTCTACTGAAACATTTTCTCTAGTTTAAATGCAAACTTTACCATGAAAAACAAACCAAATTTTTTTCTTTTTATTTTAATTTTAATGTTTTAAAATTACAGTTGACATTCAATATTGTATTAGTTTCAGATGTACAGCTTATTGGTTAGACATTTATGTAACTTACAAAAAATAAACCAAAATCTTTATATTGGCAATTCAAGTCCCAACTTGCCTTTCCAGCTATATTTCCAGTTACATTTTCTTTAGTTATTATTTTCCATCTCCCAAACAGCTCTTGCACTCCTCCACTTTCTAACTTCTAGAGACCCCACCTCCACACACACATTTTTCTCTCCACTTAAAATGTTCTCCTTTCCTTCACTCTAACTACAAAAGTGCATCCACTCTTTGAGACCTAGGTCAAATGCACATGTTGCATAATCTCTGCCTTGGCCTGCTCTTTACCTTGTCACAACATATGAAGTACTTCTCCTGACAACTGAATTCTCATCCTCTAATTTTCAACGGGTTTGCTTCCCACCATCTGGCATGCTTGTGACTTGCTATATATTGATTATTTATTAATACTGCTCACCAAATCCAATAAATAATAAATATAATATCATAAAAATAGATCAGCATGATGTAAGTAATAGGATAAACAAAATTTCTGCAGACTAGTTTATGACAGAAAATCTGAAAAGTTGTTATAGTTTTTAAATTAGAAACTATAGGGGTAGTGTGAGCTTTGCCAGGTTAAATTAAATCACTTCTGATAGTGTTTACCATCAAATATAGAAAATAAAGCATTCACTAAGTCCATAATTGCATACCAGTTATCAGATACTGTACTAATTTGCTCCATTAAAGAAAATACATCTAGAATAGCAGATTAGAATTGCTAGTGGTTATGTTTATGACAATCCACTGTCATTCTCTAAAATTCATTTGACCTCTGTGCAAGGCAAATAAGCAAGTTAACAGGGATGCATCTTTTCATAGGATAGTCTTTGATAGGAGCACAAATACCTGCAACATTGCTTGGGATATGATATTGATTGATCAATTGATTGTTATTTTAATAAGGAGAGAAAGTGCTACAGTCTAGGAAATTTTTTACCCTCATTCCATTATAATAGCCCTCATGCCATTTTTCTTGGAACAAATGTAATTATTTTGCCAGCATTGGGCAACTGACTGAGGTTTAATATTAGAATTCAGCCTTTTTCACAGCCAGAACACAGAAATAATACCAGGTATGGTATTTTTCATTGACTATTGTTTTTTTGTATCTCACCCAATGATTTACTCAAATATTACTATCCTAGATCATTCTCATTTTCACAGAACTTTAAAAACCTATCCATTAAACACATCACAATATAATATAATTTCTCTTCAATTAGATGTAGAGATGTATGGATACATTAGTCCTTGCTTATCTTGTGCATATAGGTATATATTTTTTTGTCTGGTTTAGTATGGTTTGGTTTTACTTTCCTCAAAACATAGCATAGCAACCCAGTACACATAACAATGTTAATAAGCTAACATTTCCAACAGGCTACTATGAAAAAGGCATTCTGCTAAGCACTTCATATACATCATGATGTTATTTATTCTTGAGTTTAACATTACTAATAATAATAACTAATACTCACATATGCACCAGGTACTGTTACATATATTAACTTATTTAATTCTAACAAGCCTTTGAAGCACATATACAGTATTATTATCACTATATTACTAGAAAAAAAAGTAATATATAGTAAAGATCTGGTAGAAAGTTCAAGTAAGTAACACGCCCAAAGGCACTCAACTCCTAGCTAGTCGAGTTATGATTTAAACTGATGTAGTCTGGGTAGAGGGGCAATATTCAAAACTAATACATTATATTGACTCTCAATCCCACATCCAGTATTTTTTTGTGTATTTCTGTTCTTCTGTTTATATCCTTTTATTTGCCTTGAACTTTCTTATACAGTAGTTGAACTAAAGAGGTTCTCTATTCTAACTGACAAAAAGATCCTTGAGAAAATGGCTCAGACTGTTTATTTTGTATTCTAAAAGTTAACACAATGCTATTATATTTAAGTTATTCGATAATTACTTTTTTTTTTTTTAATTGATTAGTCAACTGTGCTCACATTGGAAAAATACTGCAAGGTAAGTTCTGGTGTTGGGATGGATATTCTCAAAAGAAAGGATTGCATCACAGGAGTTATCACTCTGAAAGTTGCCAGGTGTTGTTCAAGATCCATCAGTAAATCCTAACTTCCCAGCAGAGGACTCCCAAAGAGTATTACCATTTAATAGTGGAGACAATATAATACTGTCAATGCTTAAACTAGAAAACAGCAACCTCATTATTTTTGCCATTATAACCAAATCAGACTACTTGGGGATCCAATTAAGTGTTTGATCATTAACAATAATTTCTGAAAAAGAAAAATCTATCCTAAGTATGCCTATTCTAAAGTACCTATGTAATAGAAAAGCAATAGTTGAATGCATATGGATATGGTAGAGGATTTGAGTAAAAGACTCAAAGAGTACAATTTAATTTTATTTAAATACGTTTCATAGCATGTTTAACCCAAATTTCTAAGTATGTAAACCTTTCCCATAATTTTAGAGTTATAATTATTTTGTCTAATTGAATCCATTATTAATTAACCTTATCATATACATTTATTGCCAGAAATACTATCTGTAAATGCTTGATTGCAATCATCACTTACTCCAAAGAAGTAAATTAAAGAATGGCTGTAGTACACCAAACATCTTTTATATATATGACCTCCCAAGGCTAAATGAGGATGGAAAATATAAATGCTTAAACACAAACATTGTATTAATCTAAATGAGGTCTTGTGTAATAATAATTCTCAACTTATAAACTGTACTGCTTTTAAAAGTTCCAACTAAATAACATTCTTAGCATTGACATTAGCAATTTATAAGAGATCCAGAGGAAGTAGACAGACTTCTATTTTAAGATAGACTTAAAAGTATGTTAGAAGTGTGTGCTGAATGAACCTCCTACATGCAGAATCTTTTTTTTATACCATCTCAAAACAGAAATAATGTTTTTTATCCTTTGAAGCACAGAAATTTAACTCACAGCTTCTCTAGACATTAATAGGTTGGCATAGCCAATAAGATCTTTTGATCGAAATAAAGAAAAGGCTGTATTTTGGGCTCAGCCGCTAGCTGCAGAATGAATTACACAAAATTCTGAAGGTATAAGAGCTTTCTTTTCTCTGACCATGGATACAATTAGCAAAGCATGCTGAGAACCTTGGGTGAAAGGAACAAATAGGTGCTATTATTCTTATTTCCCGTGTTAGTGCATTTACTAGTGTAGTAAAATGGAAGGACATTGATTTGGAAATCAGTAAACCTGAGTCCTAGTTCTGGCTTTACGCTTGAACTTATCTTAATAATCTCTCTGAGCTTTAGTTTCTTAATATATAAAATAGATTTATTAGTCCCTGATCTACCTTACAATTATCACTCTTAGGATAAAAAGTTTAAGTAGTTCAGATTAAATCTCAATTATGTATGCTCTCTCACAATACACATATACATACATGTACATACTTATTTGTATTCATATATAGCTGCATATTTTATAAAGAGATTTATAAACTGTCAAGTGCTGTATATTTGTTTAATTTACTCCATAAATATTTATTGGATGCCTATATAAGTCTGATTCTGATTTAGACTTTAGTTACACAAAGAATAAAGACACTGGCTTTAGGAGGTACTAGTCTAGATAAGTTAGAACATTTAACAAATAAATAATAAAAAACAAAATGTTTCAAGGTCTGTGACAGAATTATGTATGTGCTAAAAGGAAGGCACAGCAGAAAAAACTAAATTCATCCTTTGAAAGGTCCATGCTGGACACCATCCAAGACTTTTTTCAACTGTGGTTATGAAAAGGACCTTGTAATAAGACTGTCTTATCTCTATGGCAAACACACAAAATAGATTTTTAGAAAGCTGAGGTTCCAGTTTACCATATCTCACATAGCATGACTGTCTATTCTCCCCTATTATTTCTTCATTAAATCTTCAGTCACTTCACCTTATTTACCTATAGCATATATTTGTTTATATATTTATTTTCTCAATTAGTTAGTAAGTCCCTAGAATACAGAGACTTTCTTATTCATTCTCGCCATCTAAGAGAATGCATGAGTGAATGAATAAATGAATAAAAAGTATTTATGACTATAGAAATTCAAAGATACCACAGGAACAATTAAGACAGCAATCTTCAATACATAATTGTCAACATATTATTGATGGACAAAGAGAAATCTCGGATGCCTAAAATGTTCCCCAAACCTGAAAGAATATGAAGCCTGTGTGTATGTATGTGTGTGTGTGTGTTGTGTATACATGTACATATATGCATAAACAGCCAGGTTTAATTTTAATACGGTGAAGTGGAAAGAATATGGACTTTGAAGTCAAATAGACTGAGGCTGGAGTCCAAATGATATAAAACTTTGGGTCGGAGCTCTCAAAAATTAGTTTCTCTCTGGGATTTAATAAAACCAAAATTAGAAATCAAAGGCTTTTGTTTTCATCTCACTATCAAGGCCTAGCCATGACAGTGCAAGACTATTGAAATATTGCACATTGTCATTGAAATAATGTATTTTTCATTATTTTTTATAAATAGTGGCCTTTACTGCTGTTTTTCTCCAGTTGCTGGCCTTTGTATTTCTCTACTGCCAAAGCAAAGATAGCAGTAAATTTGATTGCAGTACTTGCATGTCCCTAATTTGAGTTATTTGTAAATATGAAACTTTACATTACAAAAGGTGCATAATTTCTTATTTATAAAGCATAACTGCTGTGAAAAAAGAAGTCTAATTCTCAAAATAAATGATACTTTCACATAGACTTGTACCAGAAGAAACCCTTCCTCAGAGGATCAAATAAGTTCAAAATGTTTCCTAACTCATGCATAAGTGCAATGATATTCTTTACTGTAAAATTATGTTTAAAAATATTTACTTATGCTATATATTAAAATTATATAGAACATTATTTAGTTCTTCCAGATACCTAAAAATTTTCCTGAAAACATCACTTAACAAAGTTCACATCTTTTTTGAAATTTCTTTAGCACTTAATGTCTGTACCACTTAGCTCTTTTACAAATGAGCCTTGGGTCCGCAGCCTGTCTCTGTAAACAGATTGTAAATTCTTTAAGAGCAAGGGCCACAAAACATATCCCATATCTAGGATAGTTCTTATATCCAAATATTTGTTGATAATGATATTGAATTGCTTTGAAAAAAAATCATATAAATTTTCCTCTCAAAATTAGTTTCCTCGAAACTAACTTTACCTTAGTATCCCCAAAGTACTGTGCTATATATTCAGGACACAAAGAGATAGAAATTTCTTTCTCCAAAGAAACCATTATTTAGTTAGAAAGATAGGAGATTTCATAAAAAATAGACTCAAAATGACATATAATTGTCAAATGAAACTTAGAAAATTAAACCTAGAAAGAAAAACCTGTATCAAAAAGATGTATGTGCAATTTTATAATATGAGCTTTCTTTTATTATAACAGAAATTTGCACACAGGATATCCTAGTTTTGCTGAGTCCTTAGCTGAGAATGAATTTTTCTATCAAAATGGCAAATTCCACTCAGTTTAAAACAGAATGTTAAAAGATAAATGATCTTAGAGAGACAGTAATTCACTAAACTTCTGATCTGATGAATTACTCTACCTACAGATACAGTTAATCTTGCTTTTGTAAATCTCCTGTATAGAATTCCTAATGTTTTTAATAAAATACATAAAGTAACCAAATATAATATTAATAACTGAAAATTATTTATTTGATTGTAACTTTCTTCCCCTTTAAAAGTTCAAATAATGTTAGCAAAAAAGTAGATGACAATAAAATTTAAATTGTGAAGCTCTAATTTCATGAGTTACTAACAAGTTTAGCAACATAACTATGTCCTATATTCATATTTTAAATTCTATTATTTCATCAGAATTGTAAACTGAAAGGCTGACAATAATGTAACAATACCTAGTTAAGATAGTTCTGAAAATGCATGAGAAGATGCATAGGACTAGTCTTAAATAAACTGTGAAGTCCAAAATGTCTGTCGTTCTCTAGCTTCTTCCAGCCTTATGTGCTTTTCCCGTCCAGAAAATTCTCCTTTCCAGTGTAATTTGTATACTTCCCTGATCAAAGCATATATATATATATATATATATATATATATATATATATATATATATATATATATATAGCTGAGGAAGAAGCAGAAAATGAATTTGATTAGGGTTATGGATACCAAATTCAGTAGTTTAGTTTGGTTTTATGCTATAATCCAATGGATTTCTAACTATCATCTTGATATGCTATTATTATATCAATAATTTGTTAATAATAGCAATGAATTGAAGTTATACATTATTCTTTTAATAAAAAAAAGGCTTATCTCTCCACCATCTCTTTCAAATTCTTGCATGTCAATATGCTTTTTTTTTTTTTTTTTAGTAAGTAGAAAGATAAAGTAGAGCAAATAGTTAATGAGACTGAAGTTAAGTGTGTTCAAACTGGTTTGTTTCTCATTTAAATGCCATATATCTAGTGGGTTAAGGCAGGAAAATAATTGAGAAACACTCATCTAGGAAATGGGGAACCAACAATTTATTTTTAAAAATGGAGAAATGTTAACATTTTTATTAAAAAATAATCTGTATACAATATAGCATTAAACTATGTAATAACTTACTATGTAACTTTTAATATCTTTTAAAAATTAATTCCCAGATTATTTAGAAGGTACTATGTATCTTGTTTTGTTTTGCGTAAAGTGCTTCACATTTTAAATGGAAGCTTACCCAATCAATAGCATGTTATTAATTTTGCATATTTGTAATAACATGAAATTAAAATCCAATAGCCTAACTTTTCTAAAAAAAAAACAAAACTATAAATATATTGGAGAGTCCATGAGAAGAGATCAACACTGAAGTAAGGAAGTCAGGTAAAAAGAAGGTATTGTCAAAATTTGATTGAAAGATGAAGGTCTAATCTAGACAGTGTGAATAGTAATTGATGAATTCAAAGTGATTCATCTGTCAGTCATTTTTATAATCTCTAGATCAAAATAACTTCAAAAAAAGAACATAATACAAGTTTTATAAATAAGTATTTGCATGACTCTATTTACTAACTGAAGACTGCTCAGTACCATTTTTTAAAAACTGTCCTTGGCAGCTCAAGCTTTATTTGTCTCTTTACTACTGCAATAGTGTCCTCCTTTGTCCTCTGTCCTAGGCTTTGCTCTCTAGAGCAGGGGATGGAAACTTAATTTTCTACTGAGGCAAGGCAGCTAATTAATTAAATCAAAATGCTATTGATCAAATTGATTCCAATAAGAGAAATCCATTAAAGTCACAAAAAAATTTGATCATGGCAGAGTAATTTCAGACGACTTAAGAATTCACAACCAAAACAACATGACTGAACTAGTAAATATTTAGGTTCCCATGAATAGATATCTATTTTTTATTAATGTCTGATTGAAAGACTCAAACAAACAGAAACCCTGAAAGCTTTTTTGAAATGGGCCATCTAGTCAACCGTCTAGTCAATGGTTGTGTATTTTCTACTGGAACCATTAGAGTATGTCTGTTTAGTCCCCATTCTGATGCAAAACAACATACATTTGTTTAATATATGTTTATATATTTCTACACAAATTGAGTAACTATTAGTTACTATATATATGATATAATTTGTCTTTAAATTATTGGTATGAATTGAATAATTGTTTGGTCTTCTAGGTATAATAATAAATAGATGAATTCTTAGCTTAAGATCTTTAAAGATAAGGTGAAACTTTATTTGACTACTCTTTCTTTGAGTTTTAAACTTATATTTTAACTTTGAATAATATTAAGTTGGTGTCCAATGGTGATTAATTTGATTATATAGCAAAATAGCAGATATGTCCCATTTTTAATTAGTTGCTTATTAACTGTAGTTTCTTTGGGGAAAAATAATTCTAGGCATATAGTTGCTATTTGGTAAGCATAACTCATGGGGAAAACTAAAAACAGAACTTTATTTTTGCATCTCATTTTTTTTTTTTTTCTATTGGGAGTAGTTTTCACCTGATGAAACATTTGTAGGTCTCATGATCCTTTTGTCAGTTTAGGTAACTGAAAGTTCTACAGTCAGTTCATGTCACAAATACAGTCTTGTTTCAGAAATTATACTGTTAGTCCCCGATAATCAAAACTCTGACTTTGATTTACCATCTTATCTTCTCCTTTCTTCATCCAGAGTATGGCTGTAGACTGGTCATTTTGGAGGGTAGAGATAAGGGTCTTTTTGTCTCACTTGTCTCTTCCTATATTCATCTATTCCTATAAATACCACTCCTAAAGTAAAGGGAGTGGAGGTCAAGGGGGGTGGGGGGAAATATTCAGTTGGACTATTACTTGACAAGATGTCAAATGTTTAAAGTTTGTGTGAACTTCTTAGAGGCTAGCCTCCTCTGAGTACAATGCCTGTTCTTTTTCAATATCTTCTCTTCAGATTCCTGCTTCCCCGCTAATCAATCCTTCAGCTGACTGCTTTATACGTAGACTCTAGCAGTGAGAGTCCTGTCATCTATCCTGGAAATCCTGCTGAACAGAAATTAAAATGGTTCCAGGATAGCACTCCCACCCTTGTCACCTGGTCTTATAAATTTTTTGCCCATCCACTAGTAAGAATGCAGTTATTTCACAAATGAACCCTCTTCTTTCTCTCTACTCTTCCAACTCAGAGAGTCATAACATTCCTCTGAAAAATGACAGGGCATTTGTCAGATAGCAGACCAGTAAGTACGAAGGACACTCCCAATAATGCCCCTTTTTCAAAGTTTCTTGAAGGAAATCTCTGCACAAATACTTTGTTTTTACTCAACTTTCTTTCTCACTCTTTTTATTATGGATATTAGATCCTTCTAACCAGTGATTTTTCTCAAATGATTCACATTTTGATCTGGCATCTCACTTTAGAATTTTATATCTGTGGAATCATGGTGCCTAAGTCAAAATTTTCAATTTTCACGTGCTACTGCAATAATATTGGTCATTTTGATAATAAAAGATGCCAGTTAAATTTCTATTAAGTAACAAATGAAAATAAAGATCCTCCTCTTATATACAAATGGTTTCTTCCAAATTTTACATGTATTATGAGTCCTTTTTCAAAGAAATGAGTGCACATGTAAAGTACACAGTTTGTAATTTTATTTAGATTTAAGAAAGATGTATCTTTTACTCTGCTTCCTCTTCCTCATACAAACCAGGAATTGATATGCAGATGCTAGATTTACAAACTCTCTTAGGATGACAGATCAATAAAGAACCCTATTGAAAAATGCTTGCCTAGAAGAGGAGAATATAAACTGTTTTCTTAATCTTTCTAAGGCTTTACTCCCAGTACCAAGCACTTCTCGTTCAGTGTTAATAGTACTGAATTTTCTTACTGCTTTTTTATGTCAAAGGCACTCTTCAAATATGTACTTAATTAAGCCTCTCTTTTAACAGAGGTGGCCCTGTTCTCATCCACTCACCTCACTTTTCTATCTCCTGTGTGGAGAGTTCTCTTTGAAGTCATGCAGGAGAGACATGCAGGGATGAAGGCTATGAGAACAGAGCCAAGGGCGTTTGTAATGAACTTTTGATGGAAAAAAAGTTGAGATTAATTCAGCTATTCTAGCTACCCTCTATTTAGAATTCTTATAAGAGGAAATACTAAATTACAGAAGGATAATGAGTCAGATTTTATGTTAGCACTGAAAGTCTTGCCTTCTAAATGCATTTGTGGGCATCCTGTGGATTCCCGAGGATTTAGAACTCTGCAAATGTCTAGTTTTATAGGACTTATTCATTTCGTATTACTCCTGGACTCTTTATGTTTATCTCTTATGATTGTCTTGAAGTTCACAGCTGGAACTTGACTTATTAAAAGCCATCTATTTGTCTGAATACTTCTTTTTGGATTGATTCTTGAAGGAAGTTCATGATGATTTGTAACTATGCATATTATCTGTAACTACACTTTTGGAAATAGATGTTGATCATTTGAGAAAGTGTTTTTTAACTGCTTACAATACAGAGGCAATTTCGATAGTAGAATTGAATCTAATGTTACTATACAGTGGCTGCCAAATAATTCATTTTAATTTCTTATCTCTGGTTATCTCAGTCATTTCCCAGAAAAGTATCTTCTTAGATTGCTTATTTAAAGATTTACAAAAAGATGCAGCAAATACATACAACATAAATAACTTAATAGTCATAAGTTTCATAATTATAGTACATTTTTCTTCATTGCATTCTTGTTCAGGCATGCTGTCTTTTTGGGGACATTAAATTTCATAGCTTGCCTCATGTTGTATTATTGCAAATATCATTTGATTTTATCATGCATTACAGACAGGATATAGAAGTAAAGTAAGAATCATATTCATACTTGATTTCCAATTTACCTGAACTTATTAAAAGAACTGTTAAGAGTCATTTTTTTTTTAATCCTTAAATTGTTTTCCAGGTCACAGATATTCTACTCAGCAGTGAAATTGTCCTTACTAGTTTTTATGAGATACTGATTATATTTCTTGTGATATTTTAATAGATTTATACTCAGAAGTGCTAAGGTTCAGATTTTTGGAGATTTTTACAGAAAAATATTTTATATACTTTCAGTATTTTTCCAATAATTCCTAATAGGCATTGAAGATGGTGATTTCAGATTTTCTTTCTTTGCTATTTTCTATGTTAATTATATTTATCTCTATTAGATTATTCACCTAAACATCAAACCTCATCAACTTTTTATTATTCAATTATTCCAGCTGCTTTTATACTTTCAGTTAAAAAGTCATGACAATTGATGAGATTTTATTGGTTAAATGCAATTACATCCTAATGGTGCCTGCCAAACCACACAACATTATACTTAACAGCACCTGAGTTTTGCATTAATAATATAAATAAAATAAACTATTATACTGAATAAGACCCCTTGTTTAAATCCATTTTAGGTAATAATCCTTTGACCACATAGCATTTAATACTAAGCTAAGGAAGATAAAGGTCTAAATATTTTAAGAATCAAAACTATTAATTACCTTGATCTTTATTTTTATATCACAAGTATGCTATTTATTATTATATAATAATTAGATAAATGTGCTATTTATTATCATGTAATAATTAGATAAATAGCATATACATAGCATCTAAAAATGAATGTAAATCACCCCAAGGACTTGACATCTACTGTTCTCTCTGCCTGAAACACTATCCACCCAGTTCTCAATGCTTCCTTTTTCTCATCTTCATATGACCTTTTTTAGAAAAAGAGTTTTGGGACATCTTATTTAAAGAGTCCTCCCTTGTGAGTCACCCTCTATTATCTCTCCCTGCTTTGATTTCCTTTGTAGTAGTTATCATTATCTAAGTATATCTATTTATTCATTCATTTATTTATTTTCTGTCTCTACATATTAAAACACAAGCTCCATGAGGACAACAACCTTGTCATTTTTATTCATCGTTAACTCTCTGTGTAAGAGATTAGTGCCTGACACATGATAAACTCTCAAAAAATATTTATTAATTCATTTATCTAACACACATCTGTTAGGATACATTATTAAATAAACTTTACACCTGTGTATTTAAAGTCAGAAAGGAGACAACTTACATAACTGCCCAAAGCAAAGTGGAATCGATAGTTAATGTCAAGCTTATGAAGACTGGGAGTCATCTAGAGCCTATAGGATAAATTCAGTGAAGACCAAGAAAAGTATCAAGTTTTCTTTTCAGCTCTTAACTCTTAGTATCACTGTTAGAGAGCAGCATTATGTAAAGTTGGAGCTCTAAGTGCCCTATAAGATGGAATTTGTTTATATCTAACACCCGATAATTGTTACGTACTCTAAATATTTTCACTTCAACTTGGCCTGAGATTCTATCTAATAGTCACTATGAACTGAAATATTGTTTTTTATATGGCCATTGCGTAAATAAACGTATGTGTGTATCAGTAGATAAAATTGGATGTTCTAATTTTCATTTTTAAAGAAGTACCAGCTTCTAAAATAATGAGCTATAGTTTGGTTTCCTTCTGAACTAAGTAAGGTGAGTTAAAATTGTTGTTGGACCCAACTGCATTAGTTAGGATGAAGATTAACTTTATGCATTAGATGCTCCAAATGAAAGAGGCTTAAAAATACAAATTTAATTTTCTCTAATGTAACAGATCCAAGTAAGCAGTCCAGGTAAGCAGACAACGGTGCCCTATGAGGTCATCTAGAGATTCAAGTTCCTTACATTGTGATTCTTACATCACCTAAGTTTTTCTTATCTGTATAGCCATAGCTTAATCCCAGAAATGGCCATGATGCATGCAGCTCATGGGAAAGGGAAAGTAGAAATAATTCACATGCCCATATTTTTCAGACTCATAACTGGAAATTTCACTTTTACTTCTAGTCACATTCCATTAGTAAAAATGTAGCCAAAAAAACACATGTAGCTATAAGAGAGTCTGAGAAATATGGTTCCTAGCTGCACAGCCACATGTCCAGCAATAAATTTACTATGAAAGAATGGGAGAAAATATTTTCTTGGATAGCTAGTTATTTCTACCATCAAGCAAAGAGAGCATGAGGATGGTGGTCCATGAAGAAATTATTAGATTGTTACTAGGGGTATGTCCAAATAATAAATAAACAAACAAAAAAATCAAGAATAAGTTTTCAGAAACATAATGCACTATTGATACCAATTTAGCTTATATCAATATTGAAATACTAACTTATGCAATAGAAAATTACTAAAATCCTTTTGATAACTACTTCAGAGACTTGAATTGGGAAACTTTGCCACAATGTGATGTACAAAAGCATTTTCGTTTGTTCTATATAAAGGAGGTGCAAGGCAAGTCATACTAGAGCAAAAAGCCAACTCCCTTATGTGAAGTGTGTTCCTAAATAAATACTATGTTATGAACTGTCACATTTTAAGTTTACTTCTAAATATAACTTTCTGTTACTCTATGAATTCAATGACTCATGCTCTTTTAAAAAATGTAGCTTCTCAGAATCTTCTGATTTTTCGTAACTCTCTGCTCTCACAAAAGTGAAATGTACCTAAGTGAAATATTTTTTTAGTAAATTTAATTTAGATTTAATTATTTTCTTTTTATTTTATAACATTATTTTAAACCATTAGGAAGTACTAAATTATGATTTATGTATTTGTTTTACAAATATTTGCTAACCTGTCCTCTGTAAGCACTGCTCTGCGTACAAAGGATTAAAAAATGAATGAGAGGAATCTTTCTTTTAGTGAAGTTAACATCACAGTCTTTTTAGTGAGGAAGGCAAGATTTACCTGTGTCAATATGCCAACTGGAAAAAAAAAAATCACCAAAATAATTTAAGCTAACTTTATTTTTTAAACTAAGTAAATAATCTCTATTTAGTAATGTCAAACACATTTTACTTAAAAATTCTAAAATTGGGTTTTTGCTATTGACCATTTATTTTTTTATTAGATAAGAATAAATTTTAAAACATATCTATATTGTTTCAGCTTCTACATTACAAGAAATAAGTTTAAAACCACACATAACATATGTGCTAGTTATTATCAGTCTGCTAACTTAAATATGCCTATGTGGCAGATGGATGAAGCATAAAACAGAGTTAAATTACACTGAAAATTTATGATTTCATTGTGAAAACATACAGTTCTTCATATTGGGAAACATAATCAGAGCAGGGAAGTTTATTATGAAGTGTAAAAATTCAATCCTCTTATCTCCTTAACTTGAAAATAATTCTGGTTTCAATTAAACACTTACCAAAAAAAAAAATTTTAAAAATTAAAATAAAGAAGAATCAGTTTGGAGGAGTTATTTACAAACCATGAGTTTTTATCCCTAGACTTCGGACAGGAGTTCATTTTAAACATCTATAGCATATTTTGGCAAGTATTGTATTTTTAAATATCTGGAGAAATATTCCCTTAGACATCCATTCATTCAACGTTTTCCTGATTTAAAATCTTCCATAGTCCTATCTTTATCTATCTTCTCCTTCAGCATCTTGGTTCTGGATACTCCTGATAGCATAGTTCTAAGTTTAGTCCAAAACCACCACACACACTATGACATCACATGTTAATTCAGGAACACATAACTAGCATGCCTGCTAGTGCCTCTAAAAAAAGATAAGATAGCATGAGCTTGCTCCATTTTGTTCCAAAAAGTATTGTGAGAAAAAAGAAAAAAAAATATGATTGTCAATCTAATAACATACTAAAAATGCTATTGTTAGAGGGGCCGATTCTGTTGTCCCTAAGTGAATTGTGAAAACTGGGAGAAGAGGATAATGAGATAAT
This sequence comes from Pteropus medius, assembly GCF_902729225.1. Classification (NCBI taxonomy): domain Eukaryota; kingdom Metazoa; phylum Chordata; class Mammalia; order Chiroptera; family Pteropodidae; genus Pteropus; species Pteropus medius. Next base: position 30,458,411 of record NW_024347791.1, read on the forward strand.
TAATGAGGCTGGAGTGAAGGGTTTAAATTTCCTCAAACTTTCTCTATGAGAAGTGCCTGTGTAAATACAGAAACCACTTGGAAACAGATGTCTTAAAATATTCCATCCAATTCCACCATAACAATATATATCAATCCTCCTCTGTCACTAAGACCATCAGTATAAAAATAAACAACTGGTAGTTTACAGACTACATAGTCTATTTCCACTTGGGTAAAAGCTCTCCTGGCAATATTTAGACACCCTCTTACATAAGATACTAAAATGTACCCTATTAAATTAGTTAACACACCTACAAAAATGCTTTTTTACTTTCAAGAAGACAATTAAATCCGCTGGAGTTTGTGACTAAGAATCTTATGTTTTGTAAAGTGGCTTTATCTTTTCCACTTTTCAGTATTTTTTCTCATCTTCACTTCTCAACAGTTAAAACTGAAAACCTGAAGCACTTTTTTTATTCTGGCCTTCATCTTAGAAGACAGTTACTTTGCACTAAAGTGAAAGTTAAAAGTTTTTGAGTATGTTTTGGTTGGTGTGGGTGATTAGTCCATTGAAATTTGTTTCCACGGCCTTCTTTTGTAGTTCTCTATTGCTATGCATCTTTTTTTTAATGTTTGTCTGAATTGAACTATATTTACCATCTGCTGTTTCAGGCTCTCAAATGATCTGAAACCTTTGAATTTTGTTAAATCATTTCTCATTATTGCTCTTTTAATAGTATCTGTAAAGTCTATCTATCTCCCTCCTCACTATTTCTTTATCTCTATCATTTACATATTCTGTTCACTGAGATACTAAGACACCAAACAACAGGATTCAAATGGAAAATCCTCAGCCAAACTACAGCTGATCATCTAGACTGAAGTAAACTTTCTCCATTATTTAGCCTCTATTCCATGTTTTTTATTTAGTTTATTCACAGCACGCTAATAATAAAGTCCTTCAATGACATCTTGATAGCTTTAATGTATTCAATCATTTGAATTCGTTTTAGTTATTAGAACCACTTTTCTCCTGCAACATGTCTTTTTATTTATTGCTTTAGGTTTCCTTATCTCTGTTTTTTAAAAATAACTTCAATATTTGGTAGAAATTAGGGTTATTTCTTTTTTTAAGTGATGAGCATGGTATTGTCCTGAAAAGAGATAGAAAAGGAGGAAGATGTTCTGATCTAAACTTTTGGGGAAAGTCAAGAACATTTTTTTTTTTTCTCCCTCGCTTTTATCTTAACACACACAAAGATGCAGAATCTTTTCATAGCACCTTGATGCTCATAGGCAATTACAGGTGTAATGCTTCACAAAAGTTACGAGGTAGAAGGAAAGGCAAACACATCCTTGTGATAACATATTCAGCGATATTCTAGGTAATACAATCTACTTCCATGTTTTTTGTTCTTATAGGTCATTTACTATTTTATTCTTACATTCATAGATTTGTCTTTCAGTTATCGATTACTGTGTATGTAATAAACTACCCGAAAGTCGGTGGCTAAAAACAGTAACAATTTATTTTTTCTCACAATTCTGTGGATTGACTGGGATCAACTAGGCTGTTTTTCTGCTTCACCTGGCTGGGGTCACTTATGAAGCTGAATTCTGCTTGCAGCTTTGCTGGAGCTGGAAATTTCTAAGATGACTCCATTCTCATATTTGCTGGGCTGATCGAGATGGCTGGGGATTCTGTTGTGGCATGATCAATTCTAAGACCCACAGAGCCAGCTGAGATGGAATTATGAGTCTTTATTAGCCAGCCAGGGACTGAATCTCTACCACACAGAGTTCGAGGAGATCAGACCCGAGCTCCCAAAAGAGGCAGTTTATAAAGCCTAGAACCACACCCTGGTTTAACATCAAACAAGCAAACAGATTAACCACACCCTAGTTAACATCAAACAAGCAAGCAGATTACAAAAGCAGAAGTTGGCCGTTAGCATATCTTTGCCCAGAACCACACCCTTAACATTCTCTTTCCAGCATAATAATAGACATTTCACAAAATGGTTTAGGGCTCCAAGAATGCAAGTAGAAGCTGCCAGGCCAATTAAGGGCTAGGTCCAGAATTGGCACAGCATTATTTCCTCTGCATTCCATTGATTAAAGGAGATCACAAGGCCATACCAGGTTCAAGAATGTTTTCTACCTCTTTATAAGAAAAGTCACCTGTCTAGGCTTGGGAGAAACCTTTCCTTGGCCAAAATTTACATTCTTCCTATATACAAAATGCACTCATCTCAAAATGAGACGCCCAGTTATATCCAATCATCACATCAAGCTCTGGCTCAAGGTGCAAGATCTCATCATTTAAATTAGGCCCAGAAATAGAGGAAGCTCATCAGATGCAAATCCTTTTAACTTAAAAACCTTTGATCTGAAAAATACAAGTTATCTGATTTTTGAATAACCAACATTCAATAATGACACAGGAATGAAACGATCATTGACACTTCTTTTCACAAAGGTGAGGAGTGATAATAGTCATGAGTGCATGGCAATTCAAAAACTACAGCTGCGAAAATAGAAGGAAGGATGGAAGGAAGGATGGAAGGAAGGAAGGAAGGAAGGAAAGAAGGAAGGAAGGAAGGAAGGAAGGGAAGGAAAGGAAGGAAGGAAGAAGAAGGAGGAAGGAAGGAAAGAGGAATGAAGGGAGGGAGGAAAGGAAGGGGAGGAGAGAGGAAGGGACAGAAAGAGAAAGGAAGAGAAAAGAATAAAATACAACATGTTTTCAGGTCTCCAGTTTCACCAAGAGCAAAGAATGTTTCTTTATTAGTCTCCAATTCTGTTCTCTAGAAATGGTTTCCCAATCCATCGTTCTCTGCCGGGTTCATCCTCTACAATCTTGACAACTCTCTTGAGACATCTTTTCTTTTCTATTAAAAAAAAAATTCCTATATTTTCATTTGAGAAGCTCTCTCAGCCTGCTTTTTGGTTGTAAAAATTTCAAGCCCATAGGCTCTTTTTTTAATTTGAACTGTCTTTTGGGGTCTGACTTCATGATACATTTTCTAGTGAAATTATCTTTAAAACCTCATGAGTTTTCTATAAATATTTTTAGGCCACACTCATTTCTCCCCAAACCTCATGATTTAGGTTTTTGTTATGGTAGCACCTACTTCCAGGAAAAAAATTCCTATATCATTCAACTTTCAGTAATGAAAACAATTACAGACATGAAATAAGGTTTTTATTATAGGAATTCAACTTCACAAATGTAGAAGAAACTGGGATAGTAAAGATCAAAAAGAGAGAGATAGTGTATCAAAAAAATCACCAACTGATAGATCTGATTGGCCAGGCACATTTAGCTGCTGAAAAGAGATCACAAAAAGGCAGAAAAGTCTATGGGAACCTCTTACTTCTCTGTGTACCCATTCAAGAAAGTGCTGATGATACTGTAGTTGCTGTTGATCAGTAGGGAAGACAGTCAGGAAAAAGAGTAACATTCAAAGAAGAGGAGAGAGAGGACAAGCTGGGAGCTGCCAGACAGTCCTCTGTGATTGTCTATAATCACTACTAATCATGACAACTTATAGAGAACAGTGGCTGATGCTTCACTTTCACCTCCAAAATTTTATACAAGTTTTCTTTTAGGCCAACTCTAACCTGGTACAGAGAAGGGTTTCTAAGAAATGTCATTCCCAACTTAAACAAGTGACAAAAGAACCGCCCAGCATTGTCAGGAAGAGTAAGTATTGCTTCCAAAAATTACAATGACTCCAGGAGTTAAGTGAAATTTCCATGACAAATTAGTATATGAGCAGTTTTATATCTTGATATTTCAGAAAGATCTTTGAAACTACATATAGTGACTGAGAGCTCAGATTTTAGAGTAAAATAATCTAGGTTTTTTTTTTTTTGATAGTCTGGATTTTAATTCTGGGTCTGTCATTTATAAGTAATATGTTCTTGAGAAAATTATTTAACTTCTCTAAATTTCTCACCTTTAACATGGCAACAATAATAATGGTATTTGTATTGTAAAATGATGTATCTAAAGTAATTAATACAAGACTAGAACATATTAGGTACTTGATTCTTATTAGCTGGCATTGTTATCCTTGATACCATAAAATGTCAATCTTCTTAAAGCACATTAAATTTTTAAGTATTTAGCATCAATTATCATAGTATCTATAGACTTGAAAAAGTAGATATTTCCAAGATGTGAATGGCTTTGACGTTTCTGATGGTTAATTTTCTGTGTTAATTTGGCTATGGGGTGTCTACGTTAAATATTATTTCTGGGTGTATCTGTGAGAGTGTTTCCAGATGAGATTAGCATTTAAACAAGTAGACTCAGTAGATAGTCTTCCCCAACATGAATGAGCATCATCTAATCTATGTAGGGCCTGAATAGAACAGTCCCTATCTGAGCTGGAACATCTCCCCTCTTGCCCCTGGGTGGGGATTTACACCATCGACTCCCCTGGATCTCAGGTTTTCAGACTCATAGTAAATTATTCCACTTGCTAGGTCTCCAACTTGCAAATTGTGAAACTTCCCAGCCTCCATAATTGCTTAGCCTCTCTCTCTCTCTCTATATATATATATATATATATATATATAATACACCATTTGACCCCTTGCCTTGATTGCTGACTCATTACATACTCAGATCAGTTCTAAACTTTGCAACTGCCTCCCATCCACCTTGTCTCTCTAAATTGTATAAAAGACTACAGTGCAACCACTGAGCACGCACGCAAACATAGGTTTGCATGCAGGTCTGCTAACTATGTGAATCCCGGCAATTTGATCAATCACATGGGATCAATTTTCTCATCTATAAAATACAAAAAATACATGCCTAGCTTTCAGGATTAGTTGAAATGACATTTATACTATACGTCTGGTTCATAGGACCTCCATAAACATTTTTCATATTTGTTAAATTCCACCATCCTACTGATAAGGTGGCAAAGGCCTGAGGTCCTAAAAGCATCAACATAAATATTTTCTGATATAATTCATGCTCAAAATTAACATCTATTACCAGGTCTGCTCTGATGATTGTAGAATCCTAAAAACTGAATCCTTGGGCTTCTAACCAAGGCATTAGTTAATCCTCCCTGCCTCACAAAACAGATCTGAAGGGATATCCCAGCTCTGGAGCTTCCATGGGACTCACTGAGGCCTTTGTTGTGATTGTCTCTCAGTTAATCTACTCCTTCTGTTCAGTCTTGCTTTATTCACTCTCCAATAGCTATTTATCTAGAGAAATTTTCTCAGTAGATTTTCTCCATAAAATTCTGCATCTCAAGTTCTGTTTCTGTGATAAACCCATCTGTGTCTGATGTTACCTTATAAACTGGTAAGGGGGTGGGGGCGGGTTGAGGAGAAGGAGAGGGTGGGAGCTGGGGAGTCTTCCAAGACCAAATAAGTTCAATAGGTATCTATACAACTTCTCAGAATATACTCAAGACAGAAATATAACATGCAGTATTTACAAAACAGTTTGCTTAGAACAATGTTTAGATTAGACTGCCCTATGGTAGAAATAGGACATAGTATGGACATAGAAAGAAAGGAAGCAGAGTAAAAAGACTTATCTAGTCTTCAATCTCTATATCATTTATGACACTGTCATCCAAATTGCTTCTGCTTCATCTTAGACTAAAATTGGAACTGGCAGTGGCATGTCAAGGCAGAGATACCAGCCTCAGACATAGGATGACATTGACACTGGCCGGCAAAAAGTACTCATCCTCACCCTCACCAGTAACAGAAAAGAAGATTTGTAGTGTTTTTTGTTTGTTTATTTGTTTGTTTGTTTGTTTGTTTTTCAATGTGCAGCAGACTTTAAAAGAGAGACTGATGATGTAGTGAAATGTGTGTCAAGCCAAGAACAAAAGCCAATGTGCTGAGCTAGATTTTTCTTTATAGAAAGCTCACACTATTATTCTCTGAAACATCTGCCCAGGTGTTTGATTGTAGAGGTTTTAAACAGCAACCTGCAAACACCATTAAAAGCTTAGTCAGAATAGATCGAAGGTGATTCCATATGAAATAAGGAACGGCACCCCTATAGCTTTCCAACATCAAGAAAGATTAAGGATTAAAATATTTTGACTACTTTGAGAGCTATCTCTACCCCTTGCTCACTCCTTTTCTTATTATCATTTGTAATGTACTGAGAAGTAGTGTGATTCAAATATTAAGGGGTTATTGCTATAAATCTCATAGGAATATCCTGAGAGAAGTTCAGGCAGAAATACACATTTAAGCAATTTTTTAAACTTGTATGTTTACATTTTAGAAATGACTCATATTCTATTGTGTAAATACATATTTAGACTAGTAAAACTCTTTAGAAAGCTATGAATTAAAGCCAAATGTAAGTATTAGAGTTAATCTTTTCTGCCTGCTTTAAGCACCATTTTGAATGAGTGGGGTGAAATTGGACATTGTGTGTGTATAATGATGAAAAATGGTAGGAAACAATAAGGAATAATTTTTTTGATTTCCAGAGCATAATGGCCTATGAATTATGTTTAAAATTAATGAAAGAGAAGATAGAGAATGATTTGAATCTCATCAGTAGCTATTTTTCTCTTTCTCTGAGGCAGCAATGAGCCATTTTCTAAGGGATTTGAACTCTTGTGAGCAAGTCCCTCTAAGCTTTTAAAAGGTCTTAACCTTTTTAATGATGATTTGTTTCACTGCAAAGAACAAACAAATAAGCAGTTGGACTTCCTGAGAGGTTTTCATTGTATAAAGACAATTTCTTTGCAAATCTAAGTTTTTAACATTTTGAAAAACGTACGTTCTAGCATATCCTTTTGCCATGAAAGACCCCTTCTTCCCTCAACTTTACAAACAGCCATACTAAGAGAGGTTATTTTCCCACAGAAAACAACTTAGATTTAAAAAGAGAAAAAAGATGATTTGCAAAAAAAAAAAAAATCTTTTCCTTTCATTGCATCTTCCAACACCAAATAAAGCAAGCCAATTTCTTTCAATACAGTTATATCAAATCTAAAACTATTGCTTTATTCTATAGATTTACTTGTTTAGTCTTCTATTGTAATGTGCTTTTATTTCTTGTTCAGAGAAAAAGACTTAAAGAAGGCAAATCTCCCAGTGGTGATGGAAAATTATGTTATTAGATATATAACTACATGTAATGCAAAATTCTGCAACATGTTCGATGGGAGAAAGTAGCCATTTATCAGATATTCTGGTGCAATTATCCAAATTCCAGTTTAAACATCAAGAAGTACTTAGTTCTTGTCTCTCAAAATTATATCCTCCATCCTCAATCCTACAGCTCACTTCAAGGACAAGCCAGCATAGCCAGTCTGCTCATAAGCTATCAGTTGTCTCCTTGATCTAATTTTCTCCCCCAAAACTCAATTCTTTTAAGTCTTCGCTATACATATAGATTGGCTTTTCCTAGTCCTATATTTCCCAAAACGTAGTGCATGAAACACTGATTGTATAAAAGTCAACTTTCAGTGATATGTTATATTCTCTTATTTGGTATTAGTAGTTTCATATTTATTTTATACTTTTCTATTTATAGCTTTTTTATTTACAATAGGAATGTATAGTTTTAAAAATAAGTTTAAATAAAGAAATCAACTCAAATATTAATTAAAATAAAATGGCATATTTATGAAGTTTATACAGAATACTGCTATATATGTAGACTTCTTGGCTTCTCACTTTTAACATTTGACATTGTAGATTGTCTTCTTGAATATTTTTTTTTCTTTTCATCCTAAGATTCTCACCAAAGTATATTTTCTCTTACTCCCTTGGTGATTTTATTTGTTTGTTTGTGTGCTTGTTTATGTTTTATGGTTTTAGTTACCAACTTTATAGAGATTGCCAAATCTACATTGTTCTCAACTTCTGCTAGCAAGATTTAAAGCTTCTGTACAATTTGATCTGACTATGGCATTGTAATGTACTCATTACTGACCACATTGTTATCACTGTTTTTCTTCTCCAATGCAGCCTGCAACACCGCCAGTGTTACCTTGTACAACATAATTGTTTTAGATTATTCAGTTTTTAAAAATGTCTTTGGTGACTGTATAAAGAGTATGTTCTCTACTCTATAATAATGTATATGATATCTTCACTACTCTGTGCCTAATTTACCTTAGTGGCCTAATTCGCCAACTCCTGATACCTTTTGCTCTGTCTTTTTAATTTCATTTCTTGCCCTGGTTCCATATCTATCTTTCTGTAATATATGACTCTAGGTTGATTTTTACATCACACAATCTTTTTTTTTATACTGCTTTTTTGGTTGTATTCAATAAATATAATGACACTTTAAAGAACAGATTTTGATGTTTCTTATTCTGCTACAAAAAGTTTGGCTTTCCACATTTATAAAAAAAGTTTTCTTTTTTTTCTTGAAAATATGGAAGATTATCTTAAGAATGTGAAGATGTAAATTAACCTAATTTTTTTAAATGTCCTATTTATGTAAATTTTTTAATTTGGTAGAAAGTTGGATTATCATAGAACCCACTCTCAGTTATCAATGCATATATTATCTAATTATGAGAAAACTTATGTTAATTTTATTGAATCTAAGAATGCAAACAAATATTAATATTTGTTTTATAAGACATAGTTAGAAAGCTAAGCCTGTGATATAATCACAAAATCAAAACCAGATTCCTTATCATCTGGCACCTTTCTGAGGACTTACTCTAACTTGTTAATCTTTCTTTTTATTAAAATGAGGTGCACCAAAACTGAAAATAATATGTGATATTGTTCTCATAATTGAAGCATATTACTTTCTGTAACATATATACTGTTGTTATTAATAAAATCTAATAATTGTTTTTATTAATATTTTAGAATCCCACGAAAAACTTGTGTTGTAGGTGGGGAAACTTGTATTTTTGATTTTTTTTTTGTATAAATAGTGCTGAATGTTGTTTAAAAACAACAAAAACTATGTTCTTAGGTCATGTAAAACATAATAATATCCTAATCATTGATAGGAATTCTTCTATTAGGCATTTAGAATTTTCTGTTAGGTTCTGAGTACTAATAGAAACTAATGGGCGTCTGAAGGAAGGTATGTGAGAAAGTAGTGTGGCTCATAAAATCACAGATAAATAAATTTTGAGAGGTTATAAAATTATTTTTAAAAAATACTGCATAAAATTTTCAGCATAGATCAGAGATGAGGCAGTAACATAGTACAAATAAACAGATCTCCAGAAAAGTGAGAAAAAAGCTCCAATGTTTAGCATCTGTTAATTTCTAACATGTACTTATACCATGGGCAGTTTCAAGCTACCAATATGATATCACTGAATGAAGGCTTGGGAAAAGACATGCAGTAGTATGGCAGTATACAGCATTCCTATCATGTAGCTCTAGAGATAAATAAGCTCAATCATAGATAATAGTAAAATAATTAAGAAGTGATTAGCTGTATTTATTATCTTTTTAAAATAATTTGCTTAAGTTTGTATGATTTCATTTTTAATAATGCCTACTTTAACAACTTACTTGCAAACTTTCTGAAAATTTAAAAATTAACTCTTAGAACCTGGTATAAGCCTGCTTTAGCAAGCCACTAGATTAATAGAAGACATCATTCCTTTAAATATTTAAAGATACATGTAGAAGGATAAGACTTTAGTATTTTATTCTAGAAAGTATCATCTGGACCAAGAGATACAAAATATAAAATGACAGATTTGGGATCAGTTTTATGACCAGACTTTTTAACGGTGAAATTTGCAAATGTAATTGGTTATTTTGGGCAATGGATTTTCACTGAAAGTATCTGGGTGTAATCGGACCACCTAAAACCACAGAAACTTCAGTCAGGACTGTCCTAGATAAGCCCCCATTTACAAGAGACAATATTCATTAGGATCTCACCTTGTAAGGTCCAGATAAGCTGAACACCTTAAGCAATGCTCAAGCCTGATCCGATAGCATCACAGATAGGTGTGCTAGAGCCAAAGATTCTGACTTTCTGACCTATTGTAGCCACTGGCTTGGGACCAACACATAGCCAGTTAACAGAACTCACTTGGGAGACAGTAGGGACTTTCATACCGTTTCTCTGTCATGTAAGACTCTACTTCCCCTCTCTGTGTGCTGTGAGTTAACCTGCACGGATACCTGATTGGTTAATCTGAGATGGTTCTATTCAATGAACTTGGCAATGTGGAAAGACACAAATGCGTGCAAGGGTTTTACTTTGGTAGCCACCTTTCTTGCTTGCAACAATCTGGGACACAGATTGCAGAGATTTTGAGCCCCCAGGCATGTGTATGGCCTACAGTGTCCAGAGCAGCCCCCACCAACACCCCCTGGCCAGTTTTCTTTGGTCTTAAGCAGTATCTTTCTGTTTACGTTAGAGTGCAGTGTGCAGTACAAATATTACCATTTTAAGAGAGGAAAACATTGCCCTAAGGAGCTATGACTTCACTGGTCTGAGAATTCCTTTGCATTTCTTTCCATAAAAGAATAAATACTTGATTGTATTTCTTGTTTTATCTATGTCTATGTCTCTCTACCTTTATTTTTATCAAAATCTATTCTACAAATAATTATTGAGGACACATGTTATATATAGCACAAAATAATCAAAATCTGATTTTGATGAATGCTACAAAGACAAAATATAAAAGGTAAACGTAATTTTCAACAAATGACTAGAAACTGTCTAATTTATACAATATTTCTATTTGTTATAAAGTGAATCCTTTGATTCTTTTTTTAATAGCTGTTTCTGTCTCTGTCTCTTCATAAGCTACCTTACTTTGTGCCTGCTGTAAGATGCTTAATATTATTTCTTCCATAATAAGCTTCTAATTATATGAAGACCAAAGCCTGTGTATGCTTTCTCCAAAAATGGAATATAAAGAATTTAAATAACTGAAGTACTTGGCTTAGAATCTATGTTTTGTTTTGGTTTTTTATTAAGTTTATTGGGGTAATATTGGTTAATACAATTACATAATTTTCAGGTGTACATTATAATTTGACATCTATATATTCTATTGTGTGATTACCATCCAAAATCCAGTTTCCTTCAGCTACCATATATTTGATCCCCTTTACTCCATCTACTTCTCCCCTCCTCCCCCACTCCTTACCCTCTGGTAACCACTAGTCCATTGTCCATGTCCCTAAGTCTCTGTTTGTCCTGTTCATTTGTTGCTTTTAGGTTTATATCCCACATATAAGTGATATCATGTGAATCCTTTGATTCTTTTTTTCAAAAAATGCATTCCTTTTTTTTTTCTCTTGAGCCATAACCTACATAAATTTAATTTCTTCTCTCTTCTTCTAGATACAAAACTATTTCTTGTTCGTGCCTATGAAACTGGAGAACAAGAACTGGATTATCTGTTACTCTTAATATTATTGATTTAAGAGATTCCCATCTTGGTATTTCTAAGGAAAGAGCCAAAATTTCCTGGTATTTTTGTCTGTGAAGATTCAAAATCAGTGAAGCAAACTATTTCCCTTGAATTCTGTTGTTATACATGACAAAGGAGCTAACTGCTTAATTCCAGGGGTCTGTTATTATTTGTAAACTGGTTCTTAAATAAGAATACTTACAGATGCCTCTTGCTCCAGATGGTACCATTTAACTGCCTGTGTTACTCATGAGTGGTTTTCTGCTTGAGCTTTAAACAAATACTTAACACAGCAATTCTGTTATCAAGAATTCTCTCCTAAAATTGGAACAGAATCCTAAAATGCTACATGAAATGGCAGCACATGGGTTAAAAATAAATGGAACACAAAAGAACTGGTGGGGATAAAAAAAAGAACTGTAGCCAAGTGGAAAGAGAGAACATCTCTGGACATAGTCTGAAGATCCATGCTCTGTACTTATTAGTCTGACGCCCTTGATAGGTCTCAAAAAGGTAGGAATGAGGTCAATCCTTTCACCGGATTTGTTAGAGAATTGAATAAAATAATCAATATTTTTTTTGCCAACACTATTTCTAGTGCATATTAATTGATGTTATGGGGGGCAGGGGTTGGGAGGAGGTTTCATAATTGCTTTTCTTTGTGAAATGTTGAGTTAAACCAGGAAATAGAATTTCTCAGTGAAAGATCTCTTGGTCTTTAAAATATTTATATGTTTTGTGACTCTCCAAGAAAACATATGTCACCGTAAAAACTAAACTTATTTGGACCCCAGCTATCATTCTTGATGGGGAGACACTCCATGGAACAAATACATTGAGGAAATGCTACACTACTCTCTAAAGTGCTGTTCAATTATAAGCTGTTAGAAATTTAGATGTACCAATTTACCTTCCCACCAGCAGTACATGAGGTTCCTTTTTCCCACGTATGTAGGATATAAAACTGAAAGTAACAAACGAACAAGACAGAGATTCATGGACATGGGCAACAATTTAGTGGTTATCAGAGAAAAAGAGGGAGGAGGGAGGAAGTAGATTAGGGTAAAGGGGGTCAAATATATGGTGACAGAAGGAAATATAACTTTGGATGGTGAACACTCAATGCAGTATACATGCGACATATTATTGAATTGTACACTTGAAATCTATATAATTTTATTAACCAATGTTACCCCCAATAAATTTAATAAAAAAAATAAAAGGAAAAAAATTTAAATGTAACACTAGACAGTAATCTGGGACCTGTATTTTACTCATTTTTGTTCTGAAGAGCTTTCTTGTCTGATTCTCAAAATTAATACATTATAAATAACATTTTAAATTAAGTTAGATATTATAATAGTACATCAGATATTTAAAAATAAACAAAAAGCGAAACAAATCAAAACTGTTTTTGTGTCCACAGGTTCGGAGAACACTAGTTATACTTCTCAGCTTTATATTTAAAATATAACCAGATATTATTGTGCCTCCTTCACGAAATTTCTACTCTAGAATTTTATTAGTACAGCTTAAATTGAAGCTCTGTGAAATTTTTTCCTCCTCTTTAATTTCCCCCTACACACACACTTCCACTCCTGACCTATGGATGTTTGCCATTTTCCCCTTAAGAACTGGATCTCTGAAGGCAGGGCATCTCCTCCCACACACTTACTGCATGCACAATGCACCCAGGGCCTGGCTCCCCCAGAGCTTGGCACCCCGGGGGTATGGTCCGTGGCTCCACCTGCGGCGCTAACCCAGGACCTTCTGCGTGTAAAGCAGACGTGCTAACCACTACACTATGGAGCCACCCCTCTGTGAAACTTTTAATGCTATTTTTGCATTCCTTTTAGTAATATCTAAAAAATGTAACAGTGTTAGAGAAACAGCTCAAGTACCAGATAAATTTTGGATTCAAATCCTAAAGGCCACTTACTTGCCCTGTGATCTCTAATTTATAAACCACTCCAACCTCAGTTTTCTCATATATAAAGTGGGTATAGTAATGTCACTGTTGGGACCCATCAGAGTTCGGTGTCCTCCAACAGAGGAGGATGGAGGTGTTGGGGGGGGAGAGAGATAACAATGGCACAAAAGTGAAGTTAGTATTTTCCCTTGGTTCTTCCTCAAATGATGCAGTAAAGAATCACAGGTCACCAACAAAAAGGCCACAAAAAAGAGCACAGAAGGGCCTTAAAAGGGCCCAGAAGTGGGAATGTCTGCCTTATATTTGAGCCGTGATGGGTGGTTCCAAAGGCGTTCCTAAGTGACTGGCAAGTGAGGTCATTTTGATTGACACCTGACTGCTATATAACTCTTTGCCTAGTGTGCATGTGCTTATCCAGAGTTCAGACTGTTATAATTAAATTCATGAATTGGCAGGGCTAAACATAGTATTATAATGAAGCTTAAATTGTAGGCAAATTAGGGTAGTACCTTCTGTGCAAACGTCTGTAGCCAGATTAGACAAGCTATAGGTTTTGACTCTCCTGTCCTTTGTCTCTGGGGATGCAGAAGGAATTTTTTAACTAGTAGGGTGTTCTTTGGGCAGTCAGTCTCTAGGCTGGGCCCTTATTCCTTTGTTCTCCTGTCACTCAGGTCTGACTAACTACTTAACAATAATACCTACCTTTTAGAATATTTATGAAACACAAAGAAGGAAATTATTATATGAAAGCTACTGACTTACAACTGTTCCTTTTGGATGATAATAGGAAGTCATATATTTGCCTTTAAATAAAGATGTTCTTCAGACTGGGAATTAGTATATGACCATATTTTCCCAGTTTTTAAATGTTAGAAACAGATTTATCTTATTAAAACAATCTAATTTAAATGACATACAGTTAAATTTCAATTTACATTGCAAAGAATAAAACAAAATATCTAATCTATGCTACATATCTGTATCTATGGGAATTTTTCCTTAAATATGTTTTTTCCCCATATTTCCTATGCTCTTTTGCAAGCTCATGATTACTTAGTGTTATACTGGAATTTAAATTTTCATTGTTGTGCTTTTAAGATTCTAAACTATCTTATTGTCTCTTTATTTTATGTTAGTGATGGAATGTTAGTCTCAGGAATGATATCAAGTATATTAATTATTCTCATTTTAAAACGATTGTCTGTATCTGGAATTAACACTTTCTTCCACTTTAATTGCCTGCTTCATTACTCTGGTGATCACTGGCACACATGAAAATTATTGTAAGCATCATTCATTCACTGTTATGTTCCAATATTTGTTGAGCACTTTTTAGGTATGAGGTGATAAAGAAATATAAATATGGCCTTGCCAGCATAGAGCTAACACTACTTTTTCTGCAAATACAGAGCAGATTTTCGTTATTTTTCCCCATGAGAAGACTGGATCTGGATCTGCCTTTACTTCTTGCTTATTTAACCTATTAGCATAGCGTTTGTTTAGTTTTAGTTTTTTTAAAAAATTGCTTATTATTTGTAAGATAAAACTCTTTATTTTAACTTGGAAATTGAAAAGAGGAATATTTACTGTTAAATATTAAGCTTCAAATACAACGGAAAATTAAACTAATGTTTTAATTTCACTCTCAATAGCCTGCATATTCTAGAGACAATTCTAATAACATTGTAGCCATCATGTAAGATATAACTGATGGCCCTTAGTGTAAGTGACTTTTTAAAAATCACATTATCTGAATTTATTATTATTATTTTTTGGTCTCCCAAGACATGCAGAGTTAAAATGCATTTTAACTATATTGAAGAATAAACTTCCTGATATTAAAATGAGTTTCCAAGATTGTTTATAGTATTCCTTCTCTGCAAAGCTTTTGGAACAATCTGTGTTCTCATATGTCTTTGGTAATTTAAATGTGGTTATTCTTATAGGCCAGAGACTAGACAAAGTGGCCTCCTAAGGTCCCTTTCAATCTCTTGACCTGTAGGAGGCTTATTCTAGTCATCTTCAATAAGTGAAATGTTTGTGAAAATGCCAAAATGCACATGAAATTGCACTGTGCATATGCAAATGAGTATCCAGGAGAAGAGATGGCTTGTCAGTCCTAGAGGTCTGTGTCTCAAACTGGGATATGTATGACCCCAGAGGTAGCGAGTATTATGTCAGGATATATCTGAAGCTGTGAGATAGATATGGTTCATCTTATTGCCATGTCAATAATCCTAAAAATATTTTTTAAAAAAATTTGAAATTTTATTTTTATTGTAATAAATATGGAGGTTTATAAAGTAGAAATCAAACATTTTGGTGCTGATTAAAAATATAAGACATAAATCTTCAAAATAATTTTGGACTTCTTTGGATTGTCCCTCCAGTGCCTCCCCAGAGTGCTCGTGCACTCTTCTCAGCTATACTTTGGTGGCAATGGTCACAGGGCTCCTCTGTAGATGAGAATATATAGCCTAAAATACTGGTTTCATTACCCTAGTCATTATCACAGCTTATCATAATGTTTTTTTTTCTTTTTTTAATCTTAGTGGTTCATTTACCTAGATAGCCAAGAAAACTTTGCTTTGAGACTAACAGATTAGAACTTAATCTTTATAAAGTTTGATAAAAATGAGATATAAACCAGCTTCACAAATATATAATTTATTTTGACAAATTAAACCATTAACATCTGATTGAAAGTTAAATGTCAAAATGTACCAAGCATACAAAATTGTCCTTAGGACCTTTGTAGGTTATGCTACCTGTGGTTGGTTACCAGCCTATTATCCATAACTTCACTTCTTTACTTTGACTGTACTTAGATTCTATTTTTTTGTGAATCTCTAAGTTATCATCTCAAGTCTTTCAAAGCTGAATCTCTAAATGATACTAAAATACTCTGGAAATCACGAAGAAGTCTGAGATAAAAGTGCATGCATATTCAAATTACTCAAGCGACAACTTTATTTTTAGTTAACTTTCATTTATGGATGCCTCTCAATTTTCTATCAAAATCTTGTTACGCAGAGCCATAAAATCCTGCATATTTTTCCCCCATTTCTGATGTCTATTTTAGAGATCTCTGCAAATAGAAAAATCTATAATTATGGCCCCTCCTTGTTAACCCTACACTGTTATTTTGCCTCACTAAACATCCCTAACAATTAACTCCAGAGCTAGGGCCAGGGCCAGACTCTGAGGGAAGAGTGTGCATGTTATTTTTCTCGCTTCTCTTGTTTCTCCTTTCCCTGATTTTTAGAAGACCATTAGGGAAAAATATTTATTCTTCTAGCTTTCCTTTTATTCCTATGGGGATCATCAAACTGATGAGATCTAAACCAGTTCTGGTATTTCTAACATTTTTACCTACATACTAAAAATAAAACTGTCCCATCCAGTTTCTTTTTAAGCAGCCCTGCATGCATAGGGATCAGTAAAAATAATTTCATGAATGAATTTTGGCATGCTTGATTTGAAATCACAAATCAAGAACCTATAAAAGCAAATATCTGATAATCAAAATAATTATTTAAACGTTAGAGTTGGAAGGCATCATTTAGGTCTAACCATAGTGGTTTTGTGATGACTTCCACAAAACCAGGAGGATATATATTCACATAAGTACATAAAAAATAATAGTGAATATTAAATTACTCCTCAATCTTCTCATCTTCATGAATAAATAATCCAAGTTCTCTTGTTTTTCCTCTTAATAGTTACTTTGTAATACTTAAACATAAAAACATTATGGTAAATAATTATTTAGCTATAAGTACATTTTAATTTTAATAATGGCTGTCTAATATTGCTTCTTGTTTTCTCATAAATATTTTCTGTCTCTACAGTGTGTATATATTTAAGAGAATATTGAGTCTGCCAACATACCTTCAAATGGACAATGGTGTAGAATAGGTGACATAATCTAAATTCATTCTTTTTAAATTCTTAGAGGAAAGAGCTTTCTTTTCTTTTCCACACTCAGCTTCTTTTATGTTTCCTCCCTGATCCCCTTTCCCCTTGAAAACCTCCAGTCCCTATGTACAAAAAACATAAAGACCTTTCCAAGTCTTTTTTTTTTTTTAATTTTCTATTTACTAAAGATGGTGGTTAAAGACTAGAAAAAGTGATACAGAAACATGTTAGCTATGTAAATTTCATCTTTTCTCCTCAGTTCCTGTTCTAGCATAGAAATTTTGTTCTGTTCCATGTAAATGCAGTTATTTAAATCCAATTAATAGAATGAAAGAAATGCAGGAGGAAGAGTTAATATGTCAGTCACAGTTCAAACTATAGTGACAAAATAGTCTGGAATATCTAAGCAACTCAGTTTTACTCCATTTCCTCTGCTCCGTTTCTGATAATCTGGTCCATTAAATCTCTTGCCTATCTTAGAAGATCCAAGGGAATCTGAAGTGCTGACAGTTACTTTGGGAGAAAGGAAAGAGTCGGATTGGGAAAAATTTCCCAAGCCTAGTTTCATCAAACATCCTTCATGTTCAGTAGTGGTGCTTCAATGATTAGGTGCTCCTAGGTGACTTTTCCATATCGTATATTGTACTTTTAACTTTTTCAAAGTGCTATCACTTTTTTTTTAAACTCACATCTCCACACCTCTTTGGACACCTAAAGTGACTGTACTATATATTGTGTTTATCATAGCTTTCATAAACTAATCTTTCTTCCTCGAGGTAATTGTGTTTAAAAGAAACCCGAAAAAAGCTAAATAATTGATCTATATAGCCTTAAATGGAAACAATTTATACCTGTTCATCATGGTGGGAGGGGAGATTATAAATATGAGTGAAGCATTTATTACACTTGGAAGGATGATTTTAATAGGGAGACTTTCTGACGTTCATATGATTTGTTTTTTTAGAACAATGCATACATTAAATTATTCAAAAATTGAGTTAGACATTTTTAGTTCCAACAATAACTTAAATTTTAATATTAAGTTGTAAAATAGAGTTCTAAATTATAATATGAAAATATACTATATCAGAATAAAAGTAATGTCATAACCAGTGTCTGATTCCTCTAGTGAATAGATAATTTTCATAGCAGTGGTGGAATGTGCAAATATATACATGCACACACTCACACACACATCTGCTTTAGAAGTCCATATGTAATTGTATGAGTGCGGAAAAGGTTAAGTCAAATCATTTATTTTCTAAATGGTGTCTAGTTTAAATTAAAATTTATATGAAAACTTCAAGTCTTTTCAATTTGTATGAAGAAGATACATTCATATTACTTAATAGGAATCGCTTATATAACACTCATGTGCCGGGCTCAGTACTAAGGATTTTTATATGTAAAAGTTCATTTAATTATCTCAAAAACTGAATGAGATGTGTTCTATCATTGTGCTCACTGTACAGATGAGAAAAAAGAGGCTAAGAGAGTTTAAGGGATTCAAACCTTGTCAGGCTCAGCGACCACTCTGAACACTACCCTATGCATACCGTCTCTAGGTGTGCCAGCGGTCCTCAAACTTTTGGGCGCCAGGGAATGGTTCTCCTGTGAAAATCTAATGCCTGATGAGATGAGGTGGAGCTGAGGCAGTGATGCTAGCACTGGGGACCAGCTGCAAATACAGATGAAGTTTCACTCGGCTCGCTTGCCACTCACGTCCTGCTATGTGGCCTGGTTCTTAAAAGGCCATGGACCAGTCCAGGTCTGCAGCCTGGGGGTTGGGGACCTCTACCTTAGAGGTATGTTTTATGGCAGAAGTGTTTCATGTAGTTGAAAGATTGAAAACATGTATGATTATCATCAGATGAAGGCCAAAGTAGGACCCAGGAGGGCTAAGAGCTTGTCGTATTAACTCACTATTTTTTTTTCTATCACCTAGATCTAGAAAACTACAGTAAACTAAACACATTTAATCAATTTGGATGAATGAATAAATCCCACCAAAGAATCATCGGAGCCTCTTGTCAGAGTGAAAGTTCCAAGTTTTTAGTTACAACCATATTGGTTCCCACTGGTGATAAAAACAGAAATTATCGATTCATTTTATAAATATAAATTCCTTAGCCAACCAAACAGAAAAGAACAGAAAGGGCAAAGAGACATTGCAAAGATGTGCTTTTGCCTAAATATAGTGATCTAAGCTTTCCTCTAACTAAAATTCAGGAATTCTAGGGGGATGAAATAAGATCAACCTCTCTTTTAGTTCACTCTTCTCCTCTCCCTTTTATCATCTCTTGCCACCAGCCATTCTTTTTGCACTAAATAACTCATAACAACTTGTTTTTCTCTTTTTTTGTTTTTGTTGTCGTTTTCCCTAGAAGTGGAAAGCAATCGAAATTCCAATTGAGTGTTCCATTTATTCAGACATGCAACACAAATGTCTATTTCATCTTTCTTCAAACCTGCTACATCTCCATGTTTAACTTATAATCAAACCATTTTATTGAGAAAATAGATGCAATCAGACAACATCACCTCATTTTTACAGATTCACCAGTCTAACTGCCAATGTCTCCATGTATTTGGACTCCTCTCTGTCTTTGCTCCTACTGAGGAACAGCCTTTCTTGTCATCTGAATTCGTCCCTCTTGCCTATTTAAAGGCAATTGTCTTGAAATTATCCCTTTGATCTCCCGCATCATTAATTTCTCCCTTACTCTGAAACCATTCCATCAGCATACAAACAGGCTTTAATTGTACCTTTTGTTAAAAAGAAAAAAAAGCCACTTGACCCTATCTATATCTGCTTGTCTGTCACAGCAAAACTTCTTGAATGAGTATATTAAGAAGTCTCAATTCTTTTACCTCCCATTCTCTCTTCACATCACTAACACGTTTAAGAAAATTAAAACTTTTTAAACTCCTATTGAACTTAGAAAAACTTCAAATTCCTTATGATGATCTACAATATTCTAAAGAACCCAGCTCATACTTATCTCTCCCCAATTCATTCTCACCAAGTTCCACTCATGCTCTGCACACACTCACCTTTCTTCTGTCCCTTGGAAAGCCAAGTTCTTCCCTACCTTCGGGCCATTACCAGCTTCTACTTCGGCATGAAACATGTAACTCCCTATCTGTCAAATAGCTAGTTACTACTCATTCAAGTCATATCAAATATCATCTTTTCAGAAAGCCTCTCTTGACCTCATTATGTAAGAGGTTTGTGTTAGTTATCTATAGTTGTGTAACAAATCACCCCAAAATGCCATGATTTAAAATATCAATAATATGCATCAATAATCATGTATTTCTCTCACTTCTTCTGTTAGGAATTTAGAAAAGGCTGAATTGGCTATTCTAGCTCAGGATCTTGAAGCTGTAGTCACATGTCATCTGGAGCTACAGTCATCTGAAGGCCCAATGGCTAGAAAATTGCTTTGGGCAAGTTGGTTTCTCTACACATAAATTTCTCCAAGGAATTGTTTGTGTCTTCACAACATAGAGGTTGGCTTTCCCAAGAGGAAGCGGTCCAAGAGATCAAGGCAAAAACTTCAGTGCCTTTTATGACATAGCCTCAGAAGTTACACACCATATTCCACTGATCTGTTGACTAGTCATGATCAAATACGGGAGAGGTATATACAAGGATGTGAATACTGGAAGGTCATGTTTGGAGCTTGCTTTGTTTTGTTTTTGTCTTCTTAATTTTTTCCCTTATTTCTCCATTTTAAATAAGAATTCTTTGGTAGTCTACTAAGTTCAATAGTGGCAGAATACAGCAGTGTGTCTTGATAAACACTTGTGATTTCCGACAGACGTGACCTTTGTGAAGCAAATAGTTATAAAATCAGCTTCCTGATTCAGCCAATTTCTGATCATAGCAGAGAAATAGCTCTCTGGGTACTTCATTTCTAAGATATGGTTTGAGGAGCTGTCATAGCGTTTGCATTGAGTCTCATTTTTCTGCTTTCCCAATGATTTAAGAGTTACCATCATCTTATAATAAATTACTTTATGCTTTCATTAGTTAGAGTTCTGTTGTCTGCAACCAAAAACCCAGACCATCACAAGTTACATTAGCTATATCAGCCA
Organism: Pteropus medius; assembly: GCF_902729225.1. NCBI lineage: Eukaryota > Metazoa > Chordata > Mammalia > Chiroptera > Pteropodidae > Pteropus > Pteropus medius. The sequence goes on from NW_024347791.1 coordinate 30,479,716, forward strand.
AAATAATACCTCAGCAGTCTCAGGTGGGTGTGCGTGTGTGTGTGCATATATGAGTGTGTGTGTGCCCACGTGCTTTATATATAAAAGGATATATCATACACCCATCTCAGCTATGAAGAAAAGTTTCTATAGGAACTTTCATCCCCTTTTCTCTCTGTTGTGGCTTTGGGATTTCTCTATTTCCTTTTCTGCTTCACTCAACTAATAATTCCCATGACTGTCTCTTATTCCCAATTTCCTTAGTTTCTTTTTGTGTTCCACTCAACTAATCCTTTCTCTTATGCCCAAGTTTACTCAATAATAGGAGCGTTAACAATAGCAAGGAAAACCACAATTAACAGCTGTGTCAATTTGACACAACCCAGTCGCTTAGTTCTAGTGCACAATTCTTGTCTGAAAAGGGATGACATCCCAAACTTAGACATATGTTCCACTTTTCTTTTCTTTTCTTTTTCTTTTTTTTTTTTTTACTCCAGGTTACTGAATCTTTGTCTCTGCTGTAATAAAATTCCCAGGAAGATGTCAGTCAAGATTTGTTCTAAAATATAAACTCATCTACCTTCGGTACTCAAAAGTTATCATTAGCACTTCATATGTTCATAGATTTAAATAGAGAAAAATAGATGTAAAATTTAGGTATCTATGGGTTTTCAGGGAGAGGTTTAAGTAAGGGGAAAAAAGTACAAATAGCAAAGCAGGAAAAATTTTTACCAAACTTCCACTTCCTACTTTCTTGTACTTATTAGCTGTTAAAGCCTCTAGAAAAATCTCAGAAGTCCCCAGTGCTTATGTAACTTATAGGATATTGGGACTTTGTGAAAGAGTTAAAAGAATAACACCTGGAATGACTATTTAATGTGCTACATAGGAAATGGGATGGCCTTCTTGTTTCTGCCCAGTACAGCAACTGTTTTCAGTTTGGGCTTTTCCCAACAAAGAGAACTTAAAACACTGCTCTTATAGGCCCAACATGCATAAAGAAAGCAGACAAAGATTTCTGGGGATGGAATGACAGAGAATTGTAGTATCACACAGCTCCAGCCAGCATTTGGCAGAATATAATGAAACAGAGTAAAACCTCGCATAGAACTCAATTGATAAAGACTCAGTACTTAAAGACTGCTTTGAAGACATGTATAATAAAATATCAGTGTAATGGGGTGCCTGGAATGCCTGGTGAGGCAGGGCTTTAATTTGTTTTACTGAGCAGAGTACCAGCTGCTTCTCTGTTTAGGCAGAGGTAAAAAAGTCATCTTAAAGCTATTCTTTTCTACTCTGTGCAGTTAGGCAGTTATGCAAATGTAAAGCCATAAAGTCATTCCTAACTGAACAAATCTGCTGTTAGATTTAGCAAGGATGCATGCACCTAACTCTTGGTAATCAGAGACTCAGAAGTGGGTGCACCTATTTGCATAAGGAACTCTTGGTGAATGAAGGAGGCAAACTCTCAATCACTTTTCTCTGAGGTAGGAAATTAAGGAAAACTGTTTTGTGGAGAGAGGTAGCCCTGACTAAATTCTGCTGACACTCAGAGCCCCTAAGGAAAATTCACTGAGAGGAAAGAGAAAGCCAATATGGTTGACCTAGGCTCAACGGGATTTCTTAAAGATGGGAGGCTATAATTGTTCTGGTTTATGACTGTATAAACAGTGACAGAAAGCTATAAACTTGGGGCTCAAAATATGGAGCACTAGCAAAATTTGTGCAAAATCTTAATCATTTAATGGACCATCACTAGAGAACCAATAATATTCAGTAGTAACTCTCTGGTAGTAAAGATGTGATAAATTGATTGGAGCCTTCTGGTATTCCTTCTCTATCTACCACAAGCTTACTTGTGGGCCCTGGCAGTGCTTTGCAGGTCCAATGTCTTCCTGATATAGTTTGTAATTGTGTGCATACAGACTTCTCAGTATTATATTGTTGAAATATGATGGTTCAAGATGATGCTAATTATACGGTAAGAAATTGAACCCAGAACCCAGATCTAAAAATTTTAAAGCAACATTTACAGTCATATAAAGTAACTATTTCAGAGTTGTAGGGTATGGTCAGGGTTTAAGAAACTTGGTGTGGTGAATAGACCCTAAGATGACTCCCTCCAAGTTTTTTCCACCCCCAGATGTCTCCTGTGTCCATTCCTTTATGTAACCTCTCTTCCTTAAGTGTGTGTGTGGGACCTATGACTTGCTTCTAGCCAATAGAATATTGCAATGATAACAGAATGTCAGTCTCATGATTATATTACATTATATAAGACTCAGTTTTACTAGACTGGAGAGAGAGAATCTCCTTTCTGACTTGATGAAGTAAGCAGCCATGTCGAGGAAGTCTATGTGGTAAGAAAATGCAAGTAGACTCTAAGGACAGCAAATCCTCTAGAGGATGGCCTCAGATGACAACCAACAAAGCCAGCCTCAGTCATACAGCTATAAGGAAGTGAATTTTACCAACAAGCTAAATGAGCTTAGAAATGGTTTCTTTCCCAAATGAGAATGCAGCCCAGTGGACATCCAGATTGCAGCTTTATGAAGAGCTGAAGAGAGAATCCATTAAACCTTGCCCACAGATTCCTTACCCACAGAAATTATGAAATAAGAAATATGTATTATTTTAAGCCCTAACTTTGAAGTAATTTTTTGCACAGCAATAGAAAACTATTACAGTATTACACTCAGTGGGGATAAACCTCCACTGAGGACTTACCTGGCCTGGCAGGCTCCAACTTGGACAGACAGACGACCCTTACTGCAATCCAAATGTTTTCTATGGGAAAACTGTGATACTGGAGAAGTCTCAGCAGAGAACTTACATCAGCCTAATATTTTCTCATAAATTTTGGTGAGAATCTATTTCTTGATCTTACCACATCAAGTATAACTCTATAAAATATAATAGAGTGCTCTATTTCATCAGTTTTCAAAACTCCGAGGAACTAATTAATGTCTCTTTCTTTAGTGTCAGAAGACACATAGCTCCTGGAGTTATAGGGTATTATGTACTGAATGCCTCTGGTCTCCTCAAATTCATACGTTGAAACTCTATTCTTCAATGTAATGATATTCGGAGGTGGGGACTTTAAAAGATAATTAGAGTTAAGTGAGAACATAAAGATGGAGATCTCATGAATGGGGTTAGGGCCCTTAAAAGAGTCACGAGAGAGCCTCCTTCCTCTGCAGTACTCTCCATCGTGCAAGGATACAATGAGAAGTTGTCAGTCTACAATTTAGAAGAGGGTTCTTACTAGAACTTAACCATGCTGGGACTCTGATCCCAGACTGTGGGAAATAAATTTCTGTTGTTTGTAAGCCACCTACTCTATGGTATTTTTATTATAGCAGCCTGAATGGACTAAGAAACAGGAGGTAGAAGTATAGGTCTATGTAAAAAAGGAAAGAAAGGAATGCTAAAATAGCAAAAGAGGAACTATTTAATCCCCACTTCCTACTTTTTTGTGGTTATCATCAGTTAAAACTCTAGCAATCTTCAAAGGAGTGGTATGAATAAGAAACCCACAAGATATTGGGTTATGCATAAAGGAAACTTTAAGTATGGTATAGAAATCATGCTCATATTCACCAAGACTCTGTGACTAATTGAAAAAGTCAAAGAAGTCCTCAGAGATAGACGAAAGAAATACCCTTTATATGTAATTTCTAAGTGGTCAGCTGCATTTTCATTATAATCATTTTAATATTTTTATTGCCTATCACAAGAAGTAACTCCTACTCCCAATATTCCAGTATCACCCCATTAGAGATCTTAACACATCTCAAGGGTTCAAGGTAGGAACAAGTCTCAGATTTCTGTCATTCAATAAAAGTGCTTCCCCTCCCCTCATATCCTCACTTACTTAAGCTTCTGAGAAAACTTATACAAAGTCTCTCTCCTCCCCAGTTTGTCTGCCTTCCCCCTCTACAAGTTTAGGCTTAAAGAGAAAACAAACCAAAAGAGTGTGGAGTGGGAACAGGAGTTATCTTTTGGGGATCTTAACCACTTCAGTACTTGGCCCTGTCACAAAGATGGCCAAGAACGTCACTAGGCAAGGAGTTCAGAACTTGGAAGACAAAAACTGGCATCCTCATCGAGTTTTAGGGAGAATGAGCAACAAAACTTCTCACATCTTCCAACTTCACTATGAGAACAAAGTACAAACTAATTTAATATCAGTAGAATGTCTTGCTGCTTCATCCTAAGTTAAATGCATCTCCCTATAACTATTTTTATATATAGATATTTTAAGTGGTGGCCAATATCTCATGATTAGCATCAAGGATCTGGTGTTCACGGTAAACAACCCAGATAAGCAGCAATAGTAACATAAAACCATTGGTTTTGCCTGAATATCACAAGTTATGAACATTTCAGGAAAAAAGAGAAATAATTATTTTTATTATAACTGGTAAGTAGTGATATATAGATATAGATATAGAAATAGAAACAGGCAGGTAAACACCTGAAACTCTCCCCCTCTCCAAGTTTCTATCTTACACCTGTACCGCTGCCTAGACTTTGATCTCTCTGACTACATCCCATGCAACAGATATCACCGCTGCCTTTTGGGATATGGGTTAATAACAGTTTTTACTGCGCAATTCTTAATAGAATGAAAGTCCTCAGTTTTATTACTGTTGAGATGATGATTTTCTGTTTTGCCAAGCTGGGTCTATGAATTCACTTTTTTTTTTTTTCAATAATTCATTTTCGTCCCCCAAAAAAACATTGTATTTCAAGGTGATTCAATTCTACTAGGCTGTACAGATTTTGTGGCATTATTGGATTAAATAAGCCTTATGGGCTTACCTTGGGAACCTGGACCTCATTTATAACATTTCTATAGGGGAAATGTATTTCAAGCTCTAAATTACCAGATCTTCAAAAAGCTCATTAGTAAACCAGTACTGCCCTTTCTTTTCTTTGCCTGTGAGAGAAGCAACCACTCTGGTATGAACTACATTCTTTTAACTAACTTCTGTTATCAGTTGGAATGCTTTTGTCTGTAAGTAGCAGAAGACCCTGCTAAATGCAGCTCAAACAATAAGGACATTTATTATGACATTCAGCAAGAAGTCCAGAGAGAAGTAGATCTAAGAACCGGCTCAGCAACCTAACAATGCCTTAAAGTACCTAAGCTCTTTTTACCCTTAGGCTTTGTGATGCTCTGCATGTCATCAGTCTCCCTCATCCTCAGCCCCTAGGCAGCAGCAAATCTATGCATTAAATCCTCCTAACAACATCCAAGGGCCTGAAAGGAAAAGGAATGGAGGTGTTTTCTCCTTATGCATATTTATTTTACCATGAAGAAACCTTCTTCAAAAGTCTTGCAGTAGACTTTCTTTTAAGTCTTTTTGGCCAGAACTCAGTTAGATACAAATTCCAAAAGAATCCCTGGTGAAAGGAGAATGAGATTATGACCTATATCCTTCATGTTTTATGCCCTGAGCTAGGGGTGGGGCTTAACTTCTCCAAGCACATTTTTCCCAAACTTGAACAAAATTAGGGTTTGATTAGGAAAGAAAAGGAGACTGAATGTTTGTACATAACCAATAGCATATGTCACACTGTAATTTTACTCCTTTTTATTTTCTCTTGCTTAAGAGGTTTCTCTAGACTGGTAACATATGGCACTGGGCTGCAAAGATGAGACTTTAATGGGACACAAAGCACATTAAGAAAATGAGTGCTAAATTGCAATGCTGTGGTTGTGCTGTAAACTCAGTGTTGTGAAATCATATTTCTTATTAGACAGTATATATAACACAATGCAATTTGGGATGTTAGAGTGATTCTTTGAGCTTAAAGACATAAAGCGTGAAAGCTCCCTGGGGCTAACTATGCTCACTTTCACTGACCTCTGTCCAGTGAGCCAAAAGTTAAGCCACGTAGAATTCACATGCAAACAAGAACGTTAGTTAATATGTCACTTACTATACATCGGAATTGTAGCAGCTTTTCAATGATTAGTGATTCAGAAAATCTTTTTCCAGGGACTATTAGCAGTAGTTTTCTCAAAGCAATACACCCTGTATTAGAGTCAATATATAACCAACAACACAATCACCAAAGATACCTCTATCCAGTAATACTTTCAGATATTCTGTTTAGATCATTACACTCTTCTTGGAAAGATCATACTTCTTATCGCAAAGGCATGTAAAAGTAATTCACAACTTATAAAACTTAGCTTAAGTCACTTTTGTCTCAACAGGGCATTACAGCTCCAACCATACTACCCAAAGAGAGAAGAGCTGGGTTCTAATACTCACACGACCCAAGTAATCAGGCTTAGATTACAGCCAGACTCAATTACCTATGTCTAAAGCAAATCTATGACATTTAAATACACAGAACTGCACAGACAATGGCCTACTGGGAATGTTCCTATGAATGCAATAGAAAAAGATATTCCCTCCATAACCATATCCCTATTGGAACTTTGTGACAAGATCTAGGTCTGAGGGAGGCTATATCCTCTGTATCACTTCCCTCCTTTAACTTTGAAATGTCATGTACTAATGAAAAATGTGTGCCATTATGACTTTCTTTGACTTACCTCTCTTCCCGTGTGGGGTTAGGAGGAGTGAAGGCTGAAATTCCCATAATTATTTATTGAATTTCAATAATTCTTTCTTCCCAAACTTTAGTTAGAGAGTGAAATAAAAAGATTGTCAAAAAATATAGTCTCACTTCATTATTTTAATGTCTGACAGTGAAGAAAGCAATTCTTAAAGCTCATTTAATGTATCTTTTCTTTGTGCACAAAACCAAAGAGGACAAGACAATAAAGAGAAGTACACAGAACACACTTAAATAGGAAAGAAATGTTTTTTAACTATGTGAAAATTGACTTACAAATTTCAGTCAATGGCAAATTAAAGCAATCTTGTAATTAGGAATAATGTTGAGGTGACCTAAAGCTGTTCATATCACCTCCTTTTAAATCCCTAATGTCTATTTTTTGCAATAAATATTCTAACATTGCATTGTCCTGTCAAATTTAAATTATGATCTTAATCAATCTATCAATAATTATTTATTGAGCATTCAGCACTCTGCTTGGCTCTATGTTAAGGAATATAGAGGGACTGTAAAACAAAGCTTGCTTCAAGGAGTTTACACCAGTTGAGGAGATGACTCTTATACTTGAAACAATACAGTACAATGCAGGTACCATATAAATTAAATGCTAAATTCACATGCGATCTAAAATGTTCACACATTCGTACATTTTTAACATTTTATTTCTCATATACTTTCTACTTTTGACTTTCTGTACATGCAATTCCTCTCCATTACCTTGGCTATTGATCTTTTTAATGCGGGTGAAGCATCGGGCCTAATGTACTGTAGATTTTTTCTAAAGCTGGTGTTTCTGACATTCTTTGTCTGCCTTTAGAATCCAAAATAAAACTAAGCTAAAGTATTCTCAAACTTTTTGTAATGTGAATGACTTTCTGCTTACTTAAGAATTGTTTGGAATTACTTCTCAGAAAAGAACAGACGGTGAAGCTGAAGAATTAATTGGGCTTTGCACAGTTCTGTCAATACATGGGAAAGCTTCCGTCTATCCAGCTACCTGCCAGAAAATAACAAAAGATTTTCATTGACATGCAAAACAAGTTTATTTAATTTCTTGGAATTCTATTTTTCAACTTTATGTTCATTATTTGAGTTTATCTTCTTTGTCCTTAATTGCGTTGTTCTAGGTACTGAAAGCTTTACTTTTTAAAAATATGTGAAATTACAAAATTAAATAAGTGTGCTTAATTGGATGATGGATAGAGGTAAAGTATTTTGATCCTGCAAGAAGAAAACCCAAAGTAACTACAATGTTCAAAATCCAAGAAAACCATATATGCTTAAAAAGTGAAATGTCTAGCTATAATTATTTCTTTTCTCAAGCAAGAATTAACCAACTAAATATAACCTTTTAAAAATCAGTTCATTATATTATCTCAACTTTAATGTGAAAATCTTATCAAACAAAAATGTTTCACTAAGAGCCTATTAAAAATACTTTCAAAAATATTTTCTTCCTGAAATTGAGAAATTTGAATTAGAGATGCTTAACAATAAAATGTCTCCTTGATGAATCTATTATGCATTAATAGACAAATATGCAGAAAATAGTTTTAGTCTTATTGAAAAGAAACGATCTTAATATCCTTTATTGCTTCTCATCTTATTGTGAAACTATATTTTAATTGTTCAACAATTGCTATCTTATCTATAGAAAGAAATTACCTTTTTAAAAAAGTAGGTCAAATAAAATAGGGCAACTTGTTTATGAAGCAAAGTATTTTCATCCACTTACTCATAGTTCTTGGCTTTTAACAAGCTGCCTCTGACATCCGAAATGGAAATATTCACTCTATAATTACACAACTTTATATATGTATATATTTTATACATTTTTTCATATATATTCATGCTAAAAAATTCTTTTAGATGAGCTTATTTGAATAGCGTAGGCTATTCATTAAAATTGAGAAATTTATTCAATCAAGTCTATGATTCATAAGCATATCCTCATATGACATTGGAACTTTTTCTGCCAAACATTTGTACGGTTTTAAAATTATAAAACTTTTGTATATAGTTAACATCTTTTGTTCATTTATTCTAAACAAGTCCCCACTAGAAAAACAAAGGTAATTCGTGCCCCACATCATGGTCTCTAATAACTAAATTATAAAGAGATTACAATGTACAAGTGATGAATGATCTAAATAGATAAGCAATTTTTAATGCTGTGTTTTAAGAAAAGATGGGAAAATTTATAAAATATTAGTTTGAGGAGTAGAAATTTCCAAATGATTTATAGATTTCCTATATGAAAACTATGTAACCTAATCTCCTTTCAGTTTGAACATTCTTGTGGGCCTCATGAGACTAAAACTGGTTTCCAGAGAAAACTGTATTTTTAGTTACCAAAATCTTATTACCATTACTGAGATATATTTATATTGGGATATTTAATTACCACTTAATTTATTATAATAAATCTGATGGTCTTAACACTCCATTTATTTCTTACCATTATTTGAGAAGCATCAGTACCAAAATATAATACATGTAATAATCAATAATAGGTACAATTATACTAGGTAATAAGCAACCCCTAAATCTCAGTGGCTTTCAAAACAAATATTAATTTGTTTCTCAATCATCAGTCTGGAGTTTGGCTACAGATCTCCCAATCTCAGCCGGGCTCACCTGAGCTCAGTTAGGCTCGATTGGACCCCAGGCATTGGATTGGGTTCAAGTATGCTCCTCTTGTCTTCATCACTCTGGTACCAGAGGCTACTCAGGGCATATCTTCTGGTGAATAGTAGAAGTATCAGAGCTCAAGCTTAATCACACTAGCACATTTAAAGCTACTGTTCGTTTAATGGCTGCTCACATTCTGTTGACTAAAGCATGCCACACAGCCAAGCCCAACATCAATGTGATTGGAAAATATGTTTCACCTACTCTAGTAGAAGATAATGAAAAGTTACTTGGCAAAGCTTTTAAATGTATAATTCTATAACATGAAAAGAATAGAAAGTTGCAAATAATAGTCCATAATATTTTATAATAGACATTCATCATTTTAAATTTCATAAATATATTTACACAGCTCTTGGGAATAAACTCTTGATCAGTAAGGTAAAACAACCCACTTGTAATAAGAATTTGGAGTTGAAAATTTATCTAGAATTTATGTCAGTTTATGATAAGAGTTTAGGTTAAACACCCATTTAATATGTAATTGGATTGTTTAACATATGAGTGCATTTAAGTTATATCTATTAGAACCAAATGAATATAATATCTAGCATCATTTGATAAATTAAATTATTTAATGATATTGTTTGAAAAATGTACCTTTCCCCCTTGACAATTGAAATAACATTTTTTTCTAGCATAACTTCAGGGCAAGAAGCAGCCAGTAATAGAAATTTAATATTTTTCTTATGTGTTAAAGAAAAATACTTTTCTAATATGATTTATGTACTGTCCTATTGTAAAATTATGTTGCATAGGCCTGCTTTTTTTTAAATTATAGTAAATCTAATATCACTAGAATGTCAAATACACTGGAACATGAAGTCTAAAACCATCACCATGTGCAGCTACGTCCCTGAACACCTGCTTCCAGGGCTGAATGAGAACTTCAGTGAACAATCCATTTGATTCTTGACATTGCTGCCCAGAGTGGTGAGAAATGAAAAGGCTGAAACATGATTTTGGTTTTGGTTTGTGTTTTCAGTGCATGAATTTCCAAGCACTGAAGGTGCTATTTAAGAATCACCTAAGTCATATTAAAGTCTAATTGCTAAAAGAGAGAGCAAAGATCTCATGTAGTACTTCCCTACTTAAAAAAATATTTGATGACTCCCAAGTGACCTACAGAATGAAGAACTTTTTAGCCATTTACCTTTCTAACTTTATTCTCTACTATTCTATCCTACAGCCGAATTAGGCCATTTTCTATTTCCAAAATTTACTTTACGGTATCCTACCTTTCAATTTTTTTCTGGGATTATTCTCTCTTGTTATCCATAACTCTGCTGCCCTTCTCACATTTATTCTTATTAAAAATTTAACTTAAAGACCCAAATATCACTTTCCTGACAGTTTTTCATGCTCCTCCTAAGGCATTGAGTTCACATTGTCTTTTTGTGTCTCTCTGGTGGTATATATCACAGTATAATTTCTGTGTTATTTGACTTATTAACAGTCATTTTTTGAATAACTGCCATGTGTCAGCCTTTTAGAAAGTCTATTTTACATGTTTGTTGTATCTTAGCAAAGTATAAACTCCCCAAGATCTAAGGATGTCTTACTCATCTTCTCCTCTCTGTGGGGCCTAGCACATTCTCTTTCACACAGTTGGTGCACAATAAATATTCAAATGAAAAATTAGCTTTGTGCAAAAAGGTCTCAGTAATTTTTACTCATTTGGTCCAGAAATTTTCACAAAATGATATAAAATTTCACCTTATGCTTCAGCAAAAGCACCTGGATCACAGACACTCAATAAACTGTAACAGGATCATTAGAGGTAATTGGATCTATTTCAGCTAGGAAAAGACTGTGCCATTTGCCTTGAGGTATTTAATATCAAAGATACAACCTCATTTGTCTGGGATGGTTTGAATGTGGGTCTGCATAACAGTTGTGATCCTTCTAGACTATTTTCATTTTATTTTAAGAATTTTCAATATCCAAATAGCAAATGATAAACTGAGAAAAAAGAGGATATACATCTACCAATCTATAAAACTTTATGTAATTACAGATATCTACATAAATTGTTAAACATTTTTACTCATAGAAAATAATAAAGTGGCTAAAATCTTATATTTATAAAGTTTTTTTCCTCTTTGATCTTTTTCTATCTTCCTTAAGCATAGATTTTATATGCCACTAATTGCTCAAAAACATAGAGTAGCCCATTATTTCTTTATAGGCACAGAATTTTAAAGCTAGAAGAGACTAGAAACCATTGAATATTATCTGCTAATCTCATACAATAGCAACTGAGGCCCATCGAAATCATTATTGAAGTCTCATAACCCACCAGAAGTTAACTATGACTAGTCTTCTGTTTCCTGAAGTAACATTTTTTTTCTACTTTATCGTCCTATCCTTTTTAAAACTTTTCTGTTTTACGAGATCTCTGTGACGAGACTACTTTATAATTACTTAAACTTCTTTTCAGCTCTACCTTCAACACAGTGTTTATTCAGGGTGATTTCCTTCTAGCCTCATACTTTTGTCATGAAAAGTCTTTTCTTAAATTTTCTTTTGCCCAAACTCAAACTGCCCTATTTTATGAAACAAACTGCTATTCCAATTCACAATGATTTCATGAGTTTTCAAAAGAAGGATTCTGCATCTACATGCTTAAAACTCTGCTAGCACAGGTGCTAGATGTAAAAACTACTCTCAAGTAGTTTATAATACACTTGAGAAGATTAAACATATTCACATAAACAGAGCAAAAGATCACGAGTGTTTTAAAATGGCCACAATGACCTGTAAGAGCTCAAATAAAAGAGAGGTGTAGGTAATATCTGGTATAAACATTTAAAGATAGTAAAAATTCTAGAAAGAGGGTCGGACAATCCAAGATTAAAGTTAAGCATTACATAAAGACAAGAGTTGGAAAGTGCTCAAGCAAAGCCACAAGTATCAATTTTGGCAAAGCCTTAGAGTTTCATAGGCAGGGTAGTGAGGAGTAAGACAGGAGTCAGGGAGAAGCTTGGTCATAGATGATATTAATTTCCAAGAAAAAGGTGCTTCGACTTTATTTTCCAAGAAATATGAAAATTTTGAAAATATTTGAGCAAGGCAATTTCTTGATCAGAGCTCTGCATGGGAAGATTAAACAAGCCGGAGTCTATAAAATGAATTAAAGAAGGATATAACTTGTGCCAAATAGACCAGTTGGAAATGAAATGCTATAGCCTAGGCAAGAGTTAATAAGGGACTACATGTTTTTTGTCTTCTTTAATTCTTTGATTTTTAACATTTTTTAGTTTCTATAGTATAGTTGATATGTAATATTATATTAGCTTCAGGTATACAACATAGTGATCAGACATTTATATAACTTACAAAATGATCACACCAATAAGTCTAGTACCCATCTGACACCATACATAGTTATTATAATACTATTGACTATATTCCTTATGCTGTACTTTACATCCCTGTGACTATTTTTGTAATTTGCAACTCGTATATCGTAATCCTTTCCCTCTTTTCACCCATCTCCCCAAACTCCCTCTCATTTGGCAACCAACAAAATGTTCTCTGTATCTATGAATTGGTTTCTGTTTTGTTTCGTTTTTAGATTCCACATATAAGTAAAATCATATGGTATTGGTCTTTCTCTGTCTCACTTATTTCACTTAGCATAATACCCTTTATTAAGTTCATCCATGTTGTAGCAAACAGCAAGATTTCATTCTTTTTTTTATGGCTGAGTAATATTCCATTGTATATACATACCACTCCTTCTTTATCCATTCCTCTATTGCTAGACACCTAGGTTGCTTTCATATCTTGGCTATTGTAAATAATGCCGCAATAAACATAGGGGTGCATATGTCTTTTCAAGTTAGTGTTTCAGATTTTTTTGTATAAATACTCAGAATTGGAATTGTTGGGTCTTATGGTAGTTCTATTTTTAATTTTTTGAGGAACCTGCACACTATTTTCCATAATGGCTGTACCAATTTGGTATCCCACCAACAGGGCATGAGGGTTTCCTTTTCTCCACATCCTCACCAATACTTGTTATTTGTTGATTTTTTGATGATAGCCATTCTGACAGGTGTGAAGTGATATCTCGGTATGATTTTAATTTGCATTTTCCTGATGATTAGTGATGTTGAGCATCTCTTCATATGTTTATTGGCCTTCTGTAAGTCTTCTTTGGAGAAATGTCTATTCAGGTCCTCTGTCCATTTTTTAATCAGATTGTTCGCTGTTAAGTTGTATGCATTCCTTATATATTTTGGATATTAACCCCTTATTGGATACACCATTAGCAAATATTTTCTCCCATTCAGTAGGTTATCTTTTCATTTTTTTGATGGTTTCCTTCACTAGGCAAAAACTCTCTAGAAGAGGTTAAACAAAATGATGCATATAGAACATAGCACTCAGCCTGGTATCTGGAGAGTTATCAATAAATATGAACAATTTCTTTTTATTCTGATGATCAGTTAGAGAGTAAAGAAGGTAATACTTTGGTGAAGGAAGTTGACTTCTGTTATTACAGGATGTCAAGTGGCTTCCAACTCTTAGAGACCCTATGAGTTAGTGGTTTCCACTATGTCCTGTCCTCAACAGCCCTCCTTGTTCAGCCCCCATAGACTCATGCCTATAGCTTCCTTTATGGAATCAATCCATTTTATATTTGATCATTCTCTTTTCCTGCAGCCTTCTATTTTTCCTAGCATTATTGTCTTTTCCAGAGAATGCTGACTTCTCATGAAGCATTCGAAATAGGGCAGCTTCAGTTTTGTTTTTCTGTTTTTTGTTTTTTGTTTTCTGGTTTTTGTTTTTGGCCTCCAGCAATGTTTCTCACTTAATTTGCTCTGGAACCCACGTGTTCATTTTTCCAATGGTCTAGAGTATTCATAGAGTTCTCCTTCAGTACCATATTTCATGTGAATCGATTTTTTTCTATCTGTTTTTTTCATAATCTAACTTTTGCATCTGTACAGAATAATTAGGAATACAGTTGAACTTATTGAGCACTAAAGATGCTTTTGGGGAGAGAGTCTTACTAGCACACCAAAGTTCAGGATCTCTGTTGAGATGGGAGATAAGGTTAGCTAGATAAAATTGGTAAAGTGAGACTTGGTTTTTAGTTTGTCTTCAATTGCCCAAGGAAAGATTAAGGCTTTGTGATGGTAATGAACAGGAAGTCCTCTGCAGGAATCTTGTCCAAAGGCTGGAGATGGATTTGCTGCATTGCCCAGGCCAGGCCAAAGAGGAAAGGCAAGACTTCTCTCTCTGAATTGCTTCTTGAGCTCTGTAGGAGGCAGTGAGCATGCAGTGAAGACTGTGGGAAGCAGGCGACACCATCCTGGTGCTTGCGCCAGACACTACATCAGTTTTATACTTGTGAAAATGGGTCTCTAAATCTACCTAGGTGGTCTTTCAGTTACCCATCCACTGACCTTTCCTTCTCCTTCAGTCAGCCTGCTGTCCTGGAAATAAAACTCAGATTTCTATAGGTTCATTTGTAACAAAAATACAGCATGAAAAAGCCTCAGCCGAGTTTGTAAACACCATTACCTACCCCTTGCTCTCAGAATGGATTCTGAAATTTGTTTTTACTTTAAGTAACTGATTCCATGGTTGGCCATTCCTTCTTAGTCCTGAGAAAAACATTTTGCCAGTGAGAGGTTTATAGGAGGGTTTATATGGCTTTAAAGACTCAAAATAGGCTAATTCTTTCTCAACTTGTTTGTCATTCACTTTGAAGTAAATGTTTTGCTCACTCCACCCCAAGAAGATGATCTGAGTTTTAAGTGGTGATTTATACCCTCAGGATACTCCACTCTCTTTCTGGCACCTCTGAAAAACAGCTATTTCAGAAGCTAAAAGTACAGCTGTCTGGAACACATATTCATGAATCCTTTGAAGACAATAGAGTGTTGTGGTCCTAAAAACCTCAGCCCCTCAAAACCAGGCAGGTGGCTACAGCCTTATGAAAAGAGCACAGACAATGGAGAGCTGGATTCAAGTTCTCTCCCTACCATTTACTAAAGTAAGTTACTCATGTCTTTTGAGTCCCAATCTATAAAATGGTCCTATCTCAAGGGTATGTGAGAATTAGTAATGTCATACCAGCCACTTAGGAGCTGGGGACAAATAAAAAAATCACTAACATAAATATCCTGTCTTTATTTAAATGTTGATATTTTTTTCATCATCAGTTTTTTACAGTATTTTTTATGTCGTGAATAAAAATTGCATTGAAGTATATTTTTGTTAATGTTAATGAGGGACTGGACTAGAGTAGGCAGTGAAAATCAAAATATCGATTCAGATGTTCAACAGCACTAAAATAGAATCATTAGGATTTGCTAACAGATATGATACAGGAAGAAAGAGAAGGAGAAGTAATTAACAGAGATGATCATAAACAGAGAAACAGAAGGACAAGCAAATATTGCAGGGAAAACTTATTAAATGATTTTAAAAAACATTGAGTTCTAAATTCTAAATATACAACATGATGGACATGGTTCCATAGTGTAGCTGTTAGCACGTCTGCTTTACACACAGAAGGTCCTGCGTTCGCGCCCCAGTGGAGCCACGGTCCATGGTCTATGGCCATGCTACCCTGAATGAGCTCAATGTTTGATCTCAGAAGCTAAGCAGGGTTGGGCGTGGTTAGTACTTGAATGGGAGACCACCTAGGAAGACCAGATGCTATAGGCATAAATAATAATAATAATAAATAAAAATAAATAAATAAATATACGACATGCATTCTATAATATGTACCATAAATCAACATATTTATATATATGTAGTAGCAATTTAATGCTTAATTACACATTGACACAGTGTTTCAACCATTTTCATCTTGTCCCTTCAGTGATACCAGATACTTCTTGAGGAAGGAGTGGGCAGAAGAAATTAACATGTAGAAAACTCTTATATTCTATACTCAGGCACAATACATATGCTGCTATTCCCATTTTACAGATTAAAAACAAAAAAAAAAACACTAAAGTTCAGAACTATCAGGTGAGTCATCTATATTGCCAAGCATCCATAGGTAGAGGTTTCAGAAAGCATATTTTGATTGAATATAAGAAAAAAAAACCAAAACTTTTCAACATTTAAAGCTATGAAGTTCAAGAAGATAACTGAGACCTACAGGAAAATATTAATGAGCTTGTGTAGGTATGCAATCTGGAAGCAAAGAAAATCACAAAAGTTTTGTCCCAAATTGTCTCAAGATAATAACTGATGTATGAGCAAGATACATAGCAGCAAAAATTAAATATATGATAGATTTTCCCTTCTTTTTTTGTGCTGGTATGCACAGTTTTAGGATAGGTTTTGTTTTTGTTTTTGCTTTTTTTCCCAAAACTCAAATCATAGATGTTTTTCATAATTTTCCTTAGATTTAATATATATGTGTGTGAATGTCTGTTGTGATAGAACTCTATGTTATTCTTAAACATAAAGGCAATGATCAAATTCAAGAATTGTTTTCTAATTAAGATTACAGAAAGTAATTTGTTTCTTTGTTAAAATATGTAGTTTACATCACAGACTACTAGTGAAATGAATAAATAAAAATATATTTTATGTGTGCATTTCACAAGAAAGTGAACATTGAAAGTTTTTTGACGTTAGGAAGCAAACTTCACTGTACTTGCATATATAAATTCTTCCTAAGCAAATTATAAAAGTAAAGTAAACTAAAATCCAGACTTTCAAATTGAACTATGAATTCAAGTCTTGTCTTTTTACATAACCACACCAAGTTGTGAAGAATACTTCTCACAATAGACAAAACTACCTGAGTAAAATGGTCAACTGGTCATGCTAAAATATCAACAAAATAAAAAAGAAGAAACAGCAAAATCCAAAAGCAAATTTTCCTATCTATCTCCTTCTTATTAAAATTGTTTGCTTGATTTTTCCAACATTCTTTATTAAGAAAAGGGTAGATTTTTTTTAAATTTTAAATTTATTAAACTTAATTATAGTCTGTGGAAACTGTGAATAGGGTATGATGTGAATAGGGTATGATTTGCCTATGGTTCCCCTTTAATGTACATAGATTGACATGTATAAAAAGCTTACTCCAAGATAGAAATGGTACTCAGTATGAAAAAAGGAAAGTTTTGTCAATAGCCAGATGAATTTTGACAGCTAATTCCCTTCTAAAAACCCACAACAAAGAAGGATAAGGTAGAAGGAATTGAAGGATAAAATAATTTAGAGATCCAGGAAGAAACAGGCCGAAGTTTTTGTTCAACATTTAATCCAACAGTAGATCTAAGTTCTCCCTCACCCATGATTCTACCAGACAGTTTTTTGGGGAAACCGTGGCTACCATAGGGCTTAGTTACCTGGCTTTTGAAGTTTATCAGAACAGCTCAAGCTGGGCAGATTGATGATAGAGAACTCAGGATCCTGTATCTTTGTAAAACCTGGGACCAAGGCCAATGACCTTAAAAGATGGACTTGAGCATTGATAGCTGCCTAGGAGAAGGTATGGAGGCCAGGACAGAAACTTATCATTTCAGCTATTTAGGAGTTTACATCAGGGAAGACTGATATGTCTACACGTGTGATTTAATACTATCCAAAAGCATATTATTATTTTTCAAAGAGAGAAACTGAGACTGAGAGTGGCTAAGACATTTTTCCAACATTACGTAGAGTGAGACAAGTCAGCATTTGCAGTTAGACTCCAAAATTCAAATATTTCCTAAAAAAAAAAAAATCAGAATAAACAAAAATAGTTTCCCTATTAACAAATTAAAATTCATCTTTCAATTTCTAATTTGATTTACTATTTGAGTTTACTAATTGATATCATAAAATAAGTATCTGGATCTTATACTATCACTTGAACTTAACCTTTACTTTGATTCTTGATACCTCTGCCTAAAAGTAGACAAAATATTCTTTAACAATAATATAACTTTTCCCTGATTGATCCGTTCTCATAAAAACTCATTAGTATTTTAATTTTTATAAATTCCAAGTCTTCTTGACTAAATCGTGAAATAAAAAGAAGGAAAAAATAAACCAATTTAACAAAACTATTTACATTTTGAAGTTAATACAAAAACAGAAAACAACACAAAAAATAATAAATATAAGAGTTTTATGATATCAGGCAAGACAATTTCAGAATAAAGAGCTTACAATGGCAAGCGGTTATTTTAAATATTACTAAATAAATGAAAGAAATATATGAGGAATTATTCTGAATTTATGTCGCTTTCTCCTGACCATTTTCAAATAAACACACCAAAATTGGGAAGGTTACAACTGATATGAAACAATCCAGTCACTTGCTATTAGTGTGGGCTATTTGAAAAAGGTCTCTCTGTTCATTTAGATTATTAAACTCTACACACACGCACACACACACACACACACACCTAGAAATATGTACACAAAATTCAAGTATAAATTATCATCTTAGCATGAAAACAACTACTCCAAATCTTCGGTGCCTGTGATCCTATGTATTTATATGACTCAGAACACTGTACCAGGTATAAACAGACTTGATTCTAAGCTGAACTTTACTGCTTATAAACAGAGTGGCTGGAGGTTAGTAATAACCCTGTGCCTAAGTTTTATCTGTAAAGCAAAGGACTTGGGAGAGATGATTTCTAAGATCATTTCTAGCTATATGATTATACATGATTCTAAGACAAGTGGGATGAGAAAATCTAGTAACTGTATTTAATTGCCTTTATCCTTGGTCCTGAACAACTTCATCCTTTAAGCATAATTTATTACAGTTGGGAACATTTCCATTCCATTTCTAAGGTAATCATGGCCAGGTTAACCCTTTCAGATAAAGTGTTGATTTTCTTATTTTTCTTAGGCTTCTATATTTGTCAGCCCAGGACTTTCTTGTAATTAGATGTCAATCTTTGAGTAATTCTGTGTTTGCTTCAGAAAAGTGCCTACTTTTAGCCTCTAGATTAATTCTAATATGTATGCTTCCTTCCCTATCTATACTTGCTCTTGTGTTTTTATGTCCTTTTCTTTGCACTTACTTTAGCTGATAATTCTCTGTAAAAGCTTAATCTTCTCCTTTAAGATTTAACAATTCTGCCTCAATAATGCACAGAATGATACATTTATAGCTCTTCCTGTTTTAAACCAGAAACATTTTATATAAAATATAGCAAATCCTCTTGTTATTGCATATTCTCATTCCAAACGTCTATAATTTTCCTTAAAACAATGGAAATTAGAATTCTTATCATAAAATATGTTCCAAAGTTTTAATTATTGGATGGGCAAAAATAGGCATATTCTATTTATGTAACTTGAAGATTATATTATACCTTATAACTCAAAATTAGAAAAATATAGAAAATTAACTGATGTTTACATACAAGTCATTTTAGTAAACTAAATTTAGTAATCAAGTAACTATATTCAGATGTTGAAATGGCTGACTCATGTGGTAAGTTATTAATGTGTTTTTACCACTCAAACACACAGGATATATGAACTGTTTTAAGCACTAAAAGAAATACACAAGTGAGAAAGAATATGTTCTATTCCTTTTCTCTTTTGTGGTCTAGAGGTTTTCTCCAGCTTGAAGGAAAAATGTGTGAATAAAATAGTAAATTTTTATTGTATAAAAACTTAAACAGGAAATAATTATCCTAACCAAAAATCTTTGAATTTCTGCACTCATTTATTTGAAATGATATAAAAATCCCTACCTTTAACTTATTGCGTAATGTCTATGTTAGAGCCCCAAGATGCTGGCACTAGACAAGGACCCAAGTAGAGAATAGGGGATAAGAAACTGATGGTCAGAAAATGCTTAAATAAACAAAACCATATAATAAGCAGATAGACACCACTTATCACAGAACAGAAGAGTATGAGTGTACCATTATATTTCTGCTTTCTACATAACTTCTGAAGAATTAGTTTTAGTTCTTTTTTAAATTTTATTATCCTTCAAGGCTATTCTTGAGGAGTATGGAGGTACAAAGAAAAATAAATTTAACCTCATCAAGAAAGACTTCTCCAGAGTCTCCCAGTTAAAGTCAATGATGCTATCAAATATGACATACCTCAACTGTTAATTGCACAAAAATTGTTCCAAATTGTAGTGCTTTTCTAGAGTATAGTGAATAATTCTAAATATTACTATTTGTTATATGAGAAAATGAAGGCAGAGTATAAATTTCCCTGGATAGATTTTTAAAATGATATAAACAATCAAAATCATCTTCTACTCCCAGCATTCTCTAAGCAAATTATCAGTTGCATAGTGTAATTTATAATTACAATGATTAGTTAATGTATTTCATTTGTAATGTAGAGTTGTGATTTTTATTATGTATATATAATTTATTGTGCATTGAGTCCTTTTTATATACTGTATACAGTAAGTATATTTATATTCATATTATGCTTTTTGTAACAAATTTATATTTTAAATTTTTATTGATTGCCATGAGTGATTTGTATGAATTTTTAATTTACTTAAAAAAATGTATTTATTGAGAATCTGGTATATGTCAGTCACTTTCAATGTGCCAGAAATATAAAAATGAACAAATCCTGATTTATATACTTATTTTGGGGAATAATACCCATACTGTGTATGAAATATTTTTTAATATGGTATATAGAAATGAGCTGCAATAAAACACAGTGACTATTCGTAATTTAATTATGGTAAAGCAATTTTAAAAATAGACAATCCCTTACTAATGCTAAACATTCTCATGATCAATTACTTTTATATAATCTTGTCAGTTAGTTGCATTGAAAATCCAGTTTTCTCATTACTAATAATGTTTTAATTTTATTGCTCTCATTTTATGCATGATGACAGTGGAAAATTATATACAAATTGTTGAATCTTGCAGTTCACAAGACATTTTATCTTTCCACTTTACTGTAACTGAATAATATTCTTTCTGTACACGATATGCTTGTTCTTTTAACTCATCTCATTCTGTTTCATTCTCTCTCCTTCTCCTTGAGTCTGCTATTATTCTTCTCCACCTCCCCACCCCACAACAAACTTTCCCACCAAATTTGACTCCAGGGTCCCTTTGTGCCATCTTGAAAAAAGAACAGTATGTGAAATATGCTTTAGTAACATCCTTTGCTCTTTATATAAAGAAACTCTGGAGGTAGAATAATGTTGCATTTTTCTATGATATATTGTCATATTGTGACATCATTGCCAAGGGACTATACTTTATTATATTTTTCAATGTTCTCACATTGAAATACATTGAAGTATTGAATAGCAAGTTTCTCACATTGAAGTATTTAATAGCAAGTTTCTATATGAGCATATTGACTGGAAAAATGATTATTATTCTTGATGAACTATATTAAACACTGACCATTGTGTGATCAGCTACATTTTTCCTTGACTGTCAAGAAACTTGGAACCAAAAACCAGTCTAAGCTTTCTATGGGATCTCAGATCTATATACTTTTGGAGGCCATGTTTTAAAAAAAAAGAATTTAAAATTATGAATACAAAATTTGGTGCAAAGCTGTGGAAGGACCTCACCCACGTTCAGGGCTTTAGGCTTAATTAGCTACATGGCAAATCCATTTCTGCTTGATACTAAGTTTTATGACAAGCTGCTACTATTTCCTTCCATTATCATTTCTTAGTGCCCTAGAAACCCTTTCATCATTACATAATTAAAATATAATTGGTTGGTTAACTGATTTCTGGAAAATATGGAAATTATTTTTAAAATTGCATGCACATAAACAAATATATTTTTTAAACTTAAAGCATATGAATATTCATTTGTTTGTCAATTTTTTATTTGACATTCAAAGCTTTTTATTTAGGTAAACAATTAAGTAGAAGTTAGTTTATATAGATTTTCCTGTTTAATATTTACCATCTTTATCTTTTACAATTTGATTTTTATATTTTAATTTAGGACTAGTTGTGTTACATTTTCTGTAGCTATGCTTTTAAGCTTAGCTTAAAATAAGCTTTCTCTAAATTGCTTCAAAATAGATAGATTATTTTGCCATCCATGACTTTGTACATAAATTCTCTATTTTGTATATTTTCCATAGCAATGTTGTAATACACGGCTGATTACCTTGGACTTTTCTGAGTTGCTTCCTTTTGTTACATTTGGGATTTACATTTGGAAAAATACAATTCATTCTATTAAAAACATACAATAAAGTTTTTATTTTATGTAATTTTGAACTATGTTGTTTCAACTTTACAAAATCTTAATTGTTAGCTAAACAATTAGTTATCATTAGTTATCATTTCTTATACATAAGAATTATTTATGTATGGTATACTAAAAATAATAGAAGTATGTATATGTTTTTTATTTAAATTAGCACACAAAACTAGAAATGAGTCAGTATTCCAACATAACTTTTGTGTTGTAATTAACATATGCTTTGAAATTTGTGCAGGAAAAGATTATAGAAATACTAGCTATTGCCAATCTGTTTTGTCAGACAACAATAAACAGCAAATGGTCACTGGCATTTTCATTCAACCTTGTTGTGTGAAGTTTTAAGAACCTGCATTAGTGCACAGGTGTGTACTGTCCTTTGAAATCGACATCCAATCTTCAGGGCTAAGTTTCAGAATCCAGTGCAAGCATTTAAAACAAAAAGAGTTTGTTCTTTCATCTGTGCAGCATAATAGAAAAATTTTAATCAGAGTTAGGCACATATTCTGAAGGAAATCACTGTCTACCCTTCCATGAAAGAACTAAGTTTCGGTACCTTACTTCAAATTTTAGTTGTTCAGTAAATTAATTTTACATGTCTTATGTTGAGTCATCCAAGATGAAGTGATTTCATTTCTAAACAACTGAAAGATGCTTTATTTCACGATATGTGCCTTGCTATGAGTTATAGTAATTATTGAACCCCACCAATACAGGAAATTTGAGTTTTATACCATTCTGCAGAAAAACAAAAACAAAAACATGTTATTACATAAATAATAAAGAACAATTAAATATTTTTAAATGTTTTTGAAAGAAAGTATTAGTTTAGGTTATTATGAAAATATTGCCTAAATTAATACACATTATAAAACTACAAAATTAATGATCACGAATTCTTTTAAAATGAACAATCTTAGGTTCTTTTCTGAACATAACATAATTGTGCATCATTATAAGATGTAGTGTCTGAAACTTGGTCATTGTTTGCTAACTAAATGTATGTTGCAGAAGCACCTAAGATAGATAATGAAAAGGATGGCAAATTAAGATTGATGCCATAATAGAATGAACTAAAGTTACTGGTGCTGTTACACTGGAAAAAAAATAAAAACAACAACAACAAAAATAAAGAGGAAATAGCATTGAAATACATTAAAATAGGAGAGGTATTATTAATAGGCCAAAATTTGACTTTTCCATTAGCTTCAATGTTGGAAGACATTTAGAAAATGAAATTAAGCAATATTTTTTAAGCACTGCTTTTCATAGTGAGTTCTAAACACAGGTGATTCGTCACCCTTAGGAGGTAGTGTATAGTAAAAATACAAAAAAAAATTCCTGCAAGATTTTTATATGTGATGGATGATAGTACACAATTGGCTTATTACAGAAAATGAAGAAGTTTGAGGAGTACTTCTGAGCAAAGCAAGAAGAGCAGCCATAGCTTTGTGCTCTTATGCAATAGAATATTGCATAGATGAATAGAAATTTGTTTCTAATTATTGTGTTTTATTTTTCTTTCATTTTTGGGGGTGGGGTGTGTGTTTTATTTTTAATTTTGAAACTATAATAGATTTATAATATAGACTATCATGAAAAATATATTGCAAAAATTTATTGCTTCATAGTGACTATTCAGGTATTAAGAATTGACTTTATAAATCATAGATCCAATTTTAGGGTCTAGGTTCCTATGAAACAAATTGACAGCCTATTTTAACCAATATAAATATGTTATTAAAGACTATAAATGTGACTTTCTAAAAAATGCCGGCTTTCCTTTATCCGTTTGCTCTTTCAATGGCCACAAATTTCCATTTGTAATTCTTGTGCATTTTTGTCAGGATAAGGTTGGTTATGCTGTGGTAACAACAATTCTAAATGCTTCAATAACTATCATAACATATGTTTATTGTTTTGCTCATTCCATTTATTTAGTTCAGATCATTTGGGGATTCTGTATTTGTCTTTTAGAGACCAAGCTGCTGGATGTTGCAGCCACTATCTGGAATGCTGCTTATTACTGTGGCAGCAGGAAAGACAATTCATAAGGGTCTCACTAGCAGTTAAATGCTCTGGCCCAAAAGTGACCCATGCTACTTCTGTTCATGATTCCTTTGAGCAGAACTAGTCACACAGACTCGCCTGAGAAAGCCAAATAAAAAGCAACTAAAGAAAGAAAATCTCACTAAGTAGACAGAGATCAGAAATAGTTGGTGAATGACTTCTAGTCAAGATGTCAGGATAGGTAAATGCTGTCTATTCTCCTCCCATTGTCACATTAAAATTGCAACTAAATTATGAAACAGTGAACCTGGAGAACGATTCGAAAAATAGCTGAACAAAACTCCTATAACTGAGGATATCAATACTGATAGGGGGGACAAAGACATGAAATGGGCTGGTCTCACACCTAAGTACTGTGGTTGAGCATTGGGAGGTATATTTCAGCTAAGGAGACCCCCCACTACAGAGTAGCAAGGGGCCCCACACCAGCCCAGAGTTCCAGTGCAGGGAAGAGGAGTTCCCATGAAATCTGGCTGTGAAAATCAATGGGGATTCCTTTCATCCAGATGAGATAGAAGGTAGCTAGAAATCCAGATGTCTACTTTAAAGGGCATGGCACAGACTTAGTTGCTCTCAGGCACTCACCCTGGGCTCTGTTGGAAGGATGGCACCTTGGGGGTTGCTAGAGACATACAGGGAAAGTCTGAGTTGTGTGGCTTCAAGGCAAGGGCTGGATTGACAGTGGCCATTGTCCCTTTATTGAGCTCTCCTTCCACACAGCCTGCAAGTGAGTGCCATCTTGCTTGTATTGAACCTTTCCCACACATGTCCAAAACTGAATCTGCGTTGGCCTAGTAAGATCTACTCACTCCACCCCAATGACACCCTGAGACCCCGCCCCACCCAACTTACAAATTGCCTGGTGGCTTACGGATCTTGGGAGACACTTTCAGTGGTAGGCAATGAGCCCTGGCCCTAGTCCTGGTATTTCTTGAACAAATCTCAGAGGTCTGCAAGACTGAAACAGGCAGTAGCTGAGAATTTTGCCAGTGGCCACAGGCTCAGCACTGGCAACAAATCTAATTCTATACCAACCAGGGGAATACCACATGCCCCACCTTGGTAACTCTCTGAGATATCACTTCATCCAACTCTGGTACCCTCAAGGCTCAATCAGCTGCTGAGCCTTATGGGCAGTGGGCAGGCAGCTTCAGGCCTGCGGGTGTCCTGAGCCTTTGGCTGAGCTGTCCCAGGCCTGGTACTGGGGCACATGACCTTGGTTCACCTCATGGCCTCTCCCACTTACCTCCAGGTCCAGCTGAGGCAGTGACCAAACACAGATAGTTTTGTAGCTCCTACCAGGTAGCCTGATCCAGTCATGGGCAGCAGTTGACCTTGGCCTGCACCAGACTCCCTCACAAGGGGCTCCAGAACCAACACACCCGGAACTCATATTAGACCGCAACAGAGCACCACCTGATTAGCTCCACAAGCAGCACACCTATACAGTGGTCTCAGTAGGCAGAGGAACCTGCTGAGGCCCACACAGCAGCTCAAATGTTGTGGGCATGGCCAATCCCCACAGACAGGCAGCCTGAGAGTCAATTCCACTCACTGACATTCTAAAAACAATCAAGTCTCAACTACAACAGAAGGTCAAACACAAGCACAGAAGAGTCACTTCTGGAGCACCCAGCTCAGGTGATCAGGGAGATGGCGCCACTGGGTCACACAAGATACTGACTATATAAGGCCATTGGGAGATATAGCAGATCTACCTAATACATAAAAATGAACATAGAGAATCAGCGAAATTGAGAAAACAAAAAAACAAGTCTCAAATGAAAAACCAGGAGGAAACTACAGAAAAAAGACTAAATGAAATGGAGGCAAGCTACCTTGCAGATACAGAGTTCAAAACATTGATTATTAGGATGCTCAATAAACTTAGGGAAAGAATAGATGAGCTATGAATACACTGAAGGAATCAACAGTAGATTAAATAAAGCAAAGGACTTAATAAGCAATTTGGAAGACAAGGTAGCAGAAAGCACCCAATCAGAACAGCAAAATAAAAAATAAAATAAAATGAAATGGCTACTTTAGAGACCACTGGAGCAATACCAAACATAAAAACATTTGCATCACAAGAGTACCAGAAGGAGAAGACAGAAAGCAAGGATTTGAAAACCTATTTGAGGAAATAATGACTAAAAACTTCTCTAGCCTGGTAAAGAAAATAAACATACAAGTCCAGAAAGTTCAGAGAGTCCCAAACAAGGTGAACCCAAACAGACCCACATGAGGAAACTTCATAATTAAAATGACAAAGGTTAAAGACAAAGAGAGAATCCTAAAAGCATCAAGAGAAA
This sequence comes from Pteropus medius, assembly GCF_902729225.1. Taxonomy (NCBI): domain Eukaryota; kingdom Metazoa; phylum Chordata; class Mammalia; order Chiroptera; family Pteropodidae; genus Pteropus; species Pteropus medius. The sequence continues at coordinate 30,506,540 of NW_024347791.1, forward strand.
GGCAGTTAGTTACTTATAAGGGTACTCACATAAGAATATCAATTGATTTCTCAACAGAAACCTTGCAGGTCAGAAGGGAATGACATGAAATATTCAAAGTGATGAAAAGCAAAAACTTACAATCAAGACTACTCTATAGTTTAAAATTTAAGAAAAGATTAAGAGCTTCTCAGACAAATAAAGAGCTAAAGGAGTTCATTACCACCAAACGAGTATTACAAGAAAAGTTAGAGGGATTTCTTTAAGAAGAAGAAAATAAATATCAAAAGTATTAATAATAAAATAGCAATACCTACATAGCTATCAATAATTACTATAAATGTAAAGGGATTAAATACTCCCATCAAAAGATAAAGGGTAGCCAAATAAATAAGAAAACGAAGATCCATACACATACTGTCTATAAGAGACCCATTTCATATCAAAAGACACACACAAACTAAAAATGTAAAGAATCAGAAAAAGATATTTTATGCAAATGCAAATAAAAAAAGCTTGGGTAACAATACTTATTTATATCAAATAAAATAGACTTTAAAACAATGCTATACTAAGAGACAAAGAAGAACATTACATAATGAAAAAGAGATCAATCCAACAAGAGGATATAACCCTTGTAAATATTTATGCACAAAACATAGGATCACCTAAATATATAAAGCTAATATTCACAGACATAAAGAGAGAGATCAACAGTAATACAGTCATAGTAGAGAACTTTAGTATCCCATTGACACCAATAAACAGATCTTCTAGACAGAAAATCAACAAAGAAACAGCAGCCTCAAATAGTACACTAGACCAGATGGGTTTAATTGATATTTTAGAGCATTTTACCTCAAAGCATCAGCACATACATCCTTCTCAAGTTGACATGGAACGTTTTCCAAGATAGACCACATATTAGGCCTGACAACAAGTCTCAGTAAATTTAAGAAAATTTAAATTGTATTAAGTATCTTCTCTGACCACAGTAGTATAAAAGTAGAAATCAATTACAGGAAGAAAACTGAAAAACACACAAACATATGGAGGCTAAATAATGTTACTAAACAATGAATGGGTTAACAGTGAGATAAAAGAAGAAATCAAAAGATACCTTGAGACAAATGAAAATGAAAACACTATCACCCGAAATCCATGGGACATAGCAAAAGCAGTTCTAAGAAGGAAATTCATAGACATACAGGTTTGCTTCAAGAAAAAAGAAAAACCTCAAATAAACAATTGAGCCTCACTTCTAAAGGAACTAGAAAAAGAATAGCAAATAAAGCCCAAAGTGAGTAGAAGAAAGAAAATAATAAAAATCAGCGTGGAAATAAACAAAATAGAATCTAAAAAAAAAAGCGATACAAAGATCAATGAAACAAAGAGCTGGTTCTTTATAACGGTAAACAAAATTGATAAACCTTTAACTAGATTCAACAAGAAAAAAAGACAGAGGACTCAGATAAACAAAATCAGAAATGAAAGAAGTAACAACTGACTTCACAGAAATGCAAAGAATTATTAAAAAAATGCTAAAGCAATTATATGCCAACAAATTGGACAATCTGGAGAAAATGGATACATTCCTAGAAACATATAATCTACCAAGACTGAATTAAGAAGAAATAGAAAACCTGAACAGACTGATTACTACTAATGAAATAGAATCAGTAATCTAAAAACTCTCAAAAAGAAAAGGACATGGATCAGATGGCTTCCAAAAGAAGAATTAATATTCGAAGAAGAATTAACATCTGTTCTTCTCAAACTATTCCAAAAACTTTAAAAGGAGAGAAGCCTCCCAAGCTCATTCTATGAAGCCAGAAGCATTACCCTGATTCAAAAACCAGACAAAGATATCACTATATATGTATATATATATGCCGGTATTCCTGATGAACATAGATGCAAAAGTCCTCAACAAAATACTAGCAAACCAAATTCAGTAAAACATTAAAAAGATCATACACCATGATCGACTTGAATTTATCCCTGAGATGCCAGGTTGGTTCAATATCCTCAAATCAATTAATGTGATATATCACATAAACAAAATAAAGGATACAAATTATATGATTTTTATCATATCAATAGATGTAGAGAAAGTGTTTGACAAAATCCAGCATCCATTTATGATAAAGACTCTCAGCAAAGTCAGGAAATACAAGTAACCTATTTCAACATAATAAAGTTCATAAATGACAAATCCACAGCTGACATCATACTCAACGAGGAAAAGCTAAAAGTTTTTCATTAAGATCAGGAATAAGACAAGGATGTCCACTTTCACCACTTTTATTCAACATAGTATCGGAAGTCCTAGTCACAGCAATTAGATAACAACAACAACAAAAAAGATAGAAATCATCCAAATTGGAAAAAAAGAAGTAAAACTGTCACTACTTGATGCCATGGTACTATACATAGAGAATCATAAAAAATCTACCAAAAATTATCAAAACCAATAAATGAATTCAGTACAGTATCAGTATACAAAATTAACATTCAGAAATTGGTTGCATTTTTATACATCAATAATGAACTCTCAGAGAGAGAAATTAAGAAAATAATCATTTACAATTACATCAAAAAAGTAAAATAAAATACATACAAATAAATTTAAACAAGGAGGTAAAAGACCGATACTCAAAAATCTATAAAACATTAAAGAAAGAAATTGAAAAAAATACAAATAAATGGAAACATATACCATGCTCACGAATAAAAAAATAAACATTGTTAAAATGCCCATACTATCCAAAGGAATGTACAGATTTAATGCTATCCCTATCAAAATACCAATGGCATTTTTCACAGAACTAAAACAAATCATCCTAAAATTTATATGAAACCATAAGAGGATCCAAATAGTCATGGCAATCTTAAAGAACAAAGTTGTAAGTATCATGTTACCTGATTTCAAACTATACTACAAAGCTATAATAATCAAAACAGCATGGTACTGTCATAAAAACAAATAAATAGATCAATAGAACGTAATAGAAAGCCAAGAAATAAATCCACACCTATATGGTCACTTAATCTATGACAAAAGAGGCAAGAATATACAATGGGGAAAGACAGTCTCTTCAATAAATGGTGCTGGGAAAATTGGACAGATACATGCAAAAAATAAAACTGGACCACCTTCTTATACCATATACAAGAATAAACTCAAAATGGATTATAGACTTACATGTAAGACCCAAAATGATAAAACTCCTATAAGAAAACATAGGCATCAAACTCTCTGACATTGCTCTTAGTAATATTTGTTCTGATATATCTCCTTGGGCAAGGGACACAAAAGAAAAAAATAGACAAATGTAACTTCATCAAACTAAAAAGGTTTTACACAGTAAAGGTAACCGTTAACAAAAGTAAAAGACAACCTACTGAATGGGAGAAACTATTTGCCAGTAACATATCAGATAAGGCATTAATATTAAAAAGTTATAGAGAACTCATACAACTCAAACCAAAAAAACTTCAAACAATTTAATTAAAAAATAGGCAGAGGACCTGAATAAGCATTTCTCCAAAGAGGTCATACAGATGGCCAATAGACACATGAAAAGATGCGCAAAGTCACTAATTATCAGGGAAATGCAAATTAAAACCACAATGAAATATCACCTTATACCTGTCAGAATGGCTATCAACAATAAATCAAAAAACAGCAACTGTAGTGAGGAGGTAGCAAAATGGGAACCCTCATGCACTGTTGGTGGGATTGCAAATTGGTGCCACTACTATGTAAAATAGTTTGGAGGTTCGTCATAAAACTAAAAATAGAACTACTTTATGACTCAGCGATTCCACTTCTGGGTATTTATCCGAAGAAAACTGAAACACTAATTTGAAAAGATATATACACCTCTGTGTTCACCGAAGCACTATTTGCAATAGTCAAGATATGGAAGTAACCTAAATGCCCATCAATAAACAATTGGATAAAGAAGAGGTGGTACATATATACAATGGAATATTACTCAGCTATAACAAATGAAATCTTTCCATTTGCAACTATGTGGAACAAAATAAACAAACAGAATAAAAACAGAGTCATAGATACAGAGAACTAACTGGTGATTGATTGCCAGACAGGAGGGAAGTTAGGAAGGCTAAGTGAGAAATGAAAGGATTAAGAAGTATAAATTGGTATTTACAAAATAGTCACAGGGATGTAAAGTCCAGCATTGGGAAAACAATCAATAATATTGTGCTAACTATGTATAATGCCAGATTAGTACTATACTAATTGGATGGAACTCTGCATAAATTATATAAATGTCTAACCATTATGCTCTATACCTGAAACTAGTACAAAATAACGTGGAATGTCAACTCTAATTGAAAAATAAAAATTAAAAAAAAGAAATAATTGGCGAACAACACTAATAATTTCCACACTATATTATAGCACCAACCTTACTGTTTTAATGGAAACTGTTATTGATGGAATAACTCATTTAAATGTTGACCTCTTTGAAACACAATCATGATTAAAAAGTGATATTAATAGGCCAATTCTTCTGGCTCAGGAGTGTAAAAGAAGCCTTCTTATGAGCCAATTCCTGCTGGGATGCTTTGCTAAAGTTTCAGTGCACTTCAAAAGATATATATACATACATACACACACACACATATATATATATATATGTGTATATATATATATATATAATTGTGTATGTATGTATATATATATAATTAATTGTAAGCTTGGATAAAACTGCTATTTTGAGTGATTGAGTGATGTCAGTTAAAAAACACTTCAGCTAAAGTGATCATTTTTGGTAAGCAATCTGCCCCACCAGGAAACAAAGGTCTGGAGAAAGGAATAACGAGTACATGCTATTATCATCATCTTAAACTGAGAATGATCTCTGCCTTAGAAGCCTTGTTGAAAACTCAGTCATTTTAAGGACAGGTGTCCTACCAAAAGGCCTTTTGACTGGCTGCTACCAGATAATGTATAACTAATAAACTGAGAAACAGACTAAAGTCTCAAATACAGAACCAATTTTCTCAGTCCATTAAGGATATAAAACAAAAGGATTTGGGGGATGGTTTAAAAAATACAGCACTGTCTGAACCTCTGAACATTATCTGCATGGTGGGAACAATGATGCCTAATATTCAATTTCTTATCTTGTATGAGATGTCAAACATTTTCAAAATGAAATAGTATTTGAAAGATCAAATAGTAAAACTTTTAGTGAATGTTGCTTTTGAAATATCCTTACCTGTGACATACTGATTTTACATAATAGGTGATGGATCCCAGAAATATTAAATTAAATAATACTTTGCATTAATATTTCAAACTTTGCTATTTTAAAGTACTGGGAAGTTAGAATAAAAAGAGAATGTTTATATTTTATGATGCTTTGTATTATAATAGTAAAATAAAATAAAAATATAAAGGAAAGACCACTATGTTTTGAAATATAACAACTTATAATTCTTTTTAAACATATACCAATGGCTAATGTTTCTTGAATGTTTACCATGTGCCAGGCACTACCATTATAAAAATGTTATGTGTATTCACTAATTTCATTCTCACGACAATTCTCTAGTGCATAATTATTATCAACAATTCACAAATAAAGACATAAAGACACAATCTGACTCCAAAACCTTTGTATTGACATTCTTGTGAGAATGTGGGCTTTGGAGACAAAAAAAAGGTTAGAATTTTGTTCTGCCATTCAGTAAAAGTGGCAGTCATTTTCAACAAGTTGTTGAACCTGTGTAAGCATCAATTTTTTCATTTGCAAATCTAACAAACTTTTGATGAGAAAAAGTATAACTAGGAATGAAAATTACTTAACCAAACTGTCTTTCCTCTAGTAAGTGTCCAAAAAACATCAGGTCATATTTTTATTCTTATTATTATAATTCTTAGATATAAAGGAAAGCATCTAGCACAATCTCAGGAATATAGTAGATACTTAGGAAATATTAGTTTCCTTTTTATATATCTTCAAAAGTCTTAATAGCCTAAAAATATAAGACTCCCCCACATATGAAATGGAATCCACCTGGGATGGAATCTCACAGACATGTCTGTGAATGACCTTGAAATTAAAACCCTAGGACTATTTTTAATTCTATTTCTAAATTTAACTGTGTCATGGTTTCATATTAGTCCTTGCATTGCCAGAGACTTTGGTGTTCATTCAATATACACTGGCTACATTTTTCAGAGTATCAACTTTCGAATTCCAGTATAGAACCAGTTTCAGTGACTATTCACATTTCCTACAGAGGCATAGTGGAATTTAATAAAAGATCTGTGGATTGGAGGGGGAGTAGGGTATCAGAGTATAAAATATTTGTGACAGCTCTGATATATTTCTTTCCTCCTTTCAAAAGAAAAAAGTAATCACAAAGCACTTTAAAATTACTGAGAAAATTACAACTGAACTTTAGTGCTCTAAATCCAAGTATCACCACTGACTATTAAAATGAATGTAGTGCTATAAATGTATTCGAGGTTCAGTGCTGTTCTCTGGGAATCAAAGGTAGTTCCGTACTGTCTGATTAAGGATACCCATCTGCAAGACTGAATGATGCATCAACATTGCAAGCTCAAATCAATTTAATTGATTTGTGTGTATCATTATCCTATCTGTTATGTTTATGTTTTCAATTTTCAAAAGCAGACATTGTCAATTAAGTGCCGTATTACAGATACAGCATTTAGAGGATGGTGAGTCCAATCATTAGTCTATATCATAAAGATCTGACTAAGAAAATTACTACTCTTCAAAAATGGAAAAATAACAGCTAAAAGAATAAGCCTGTTGACACATTAGCTCAACACATCCCCCAGACTAATATGGAGTGGGTACTACAAATAAAGGTCTAGTTTGGTTTTCAGAACTGCAAAGTAAATGTTTCAAAGATTGACTGAAGATAAACTTGGTTCTATTATGTTAGTGCAGCAAATTAAAAAAAAAAGTGATATAAGAATTCTATTCTAGATTAGTTTATCTCAAAAATATGATTTTTAACTAATAATTGCTATTAAAATTAATTTTTCAAGAAAGTTGAAAGTATGTATGATCTTGTTTATTTCCAACAAAAAGTAGACACATGAAATACTTTTTTTTGTTTAACATTCCTACTAAGTTATTGCTGAAATAAAAATATCAAACTACAAAACTTAATGGCAATTTTAATCTCTTTATTGATGCTAACAGATTTGAAATTTAAAATTTCCATCTGTATAGAGGATTTTAAAACTTGTTGTTTGCTCTTAACTCATTGATGGAGATGAGGAAAATATATATACCAAGCTATTATGGAACTGGACCCACGTGCCAGCTCTCTCTGGTATCTATGTCACTAGCCAACTAAAGGCAAAACAAATGAAATTAACTCTTCAGGAGTAAATGGTGCCATCTTCCACGACATAGATTGGAGAGAACCCAAGCATAGTCCTTAAACCTCATTCCAAAATCAAGGCCAAATCAGCAAAATTACTTGCACATAAGTTTGATTTGAAAAAAGAAGAGTGAGAGAAGGCAGATAAGTAAAATATAATGTGCTTGGTAGCTGACACTAGAAGCAGTACAATTATTTTCTATTTATTCTATTATATATTGAGAAGGGTATTGGAATCTCCGAATATAATTTGTCTATTTTTTCTTCTAGTTTTTTTAAAGTTTTTGTGTTATGTATTTTGAAAATCTCTTATTAGAGGTACAAATATTTAGGATTATTATTCCTTTTTGATAAATATAATTTTGATAAATATAATTATAATCATGATTATAATTATGAAATGACCTTCTTTGTCCCTGGTAATACATTTGCCTTGAAATAAATATACTTTGTCTGATACCTGTATGGCTCTTCTAGCTTCCTTTTGAATAGTGTTAGCAATAGCATATTTTAATATATTTACATTTAAAGTGAATTTATTGAGTTGTCTTGTTTTATCCAATCTAATAATCTATTTTTAATTGAAACGGCTAGACCTATTATATTTAATATAATTTTGATATAGTTAGGTTTAAGTCTATCATCTATTGTCCTTTCTGTTCTTTATTCTGCTTTCCTTCTTTTTCTGCCTTCTTTTAGACTGAGTATTTTTTGTGATTCCATTTCATCTCCTTTGTTGGGTTATTAGTTATACCTCTTTGCTTTGTTATATTATTGATTGTATTAAGGTTTATTGTATACATCTGTATCATGCTCTGCCTTCAAGTGCTTTTATATTATGTTTATATTATGTGCTTTTATTATGTGTAAGTTGACAATAGTTTACTTCCATTTCTACTTTCAATCTTCTATTGTTTTTTTAAAATTAATTTTACTTATACACATTATAAAACATACAAAGCATTGTAATTGTTATATTTAAACAGTCAATTATCTTTTAAAGAAATTTAAAGTAAAGGAAAAAATCTTGCATTTTTACCCATGCAGTTACCTTTTTTTCATTAGTTTAGATGCATATTTTCATCTGCCAACCAAATTTCTTTTAAATTTCCTGTATTGTAGGTGTCCTCAGAATTAATTAATTCAACTTTTGAATGGCCAAACTATCTTTTTTTTTTTGCATTCATTTTTTAACAATATGTTCACTGAAGATTAAAGTCCAGATTGTCAATCTCTTCTTTCACATCTTTAAAAATATTGCTTTACTGATTTTTTTTCCAGTGAGAAATCTGCTGTCTTTCTTATTTTTGTTTGTCTGTACACAATATGTCATTTTTTTTTCTTTTGACTGCTTTTAGGACTTTTTCCTTTATCTTTGGTTTTAAGCAATTTCATTATAAGTGTGTTGATATAGTTTTCTTCACATTTTTTTGTGCTTAACGCTCATTTAACTTCTTGCAATATGAGTGTTTAATCTTCATGAAATTTGGAAAATTTTGGCTACTGTTTCCTCAAATTTGTGTTTTCCTTTTTTTTCACTATTTGAGGGATCCAATTACATATAAAAAAGTTTGCTTAAAGTTGTATCACAGCTCACTGGTGTTCTTTGCATTCCTTTAAAAATATTTCTTCCATTTTAAAATTTAGATATTTTCTATTGCTATTTCTTCAATTCTCTAAATTTTCATTTCAGATATTGTAGTTTTCATTTCTAGAAGTTTGATGTGAGTCTTTTTCATAGTTTCAATGTTTCTACTTAACTTTCTAGACATATGTATTCTAGGTATAATGATATTTATATCCTTGGGTGTGCTAATTCTAACATGTGTGTCAGTTTTGTCAGTTTTGATTGATTATTCTCCTGAATATAAGTCATGTTTCCATGTTTCATTGTATGCATGTCTGCAAATCTTTGCTTGGATGCCAGAACTTGTGGATTTTACTTGCTGAGTGAATATTTTCTTATTTCTATAAATATTCTTAAGATTTATTATTGTATTCTGTGTAAATTACAAGGAAACAGATTGTTTAGGGTCTTGCCTTTATGACTTGTTAGGTAACTTCAGAAAGGTAGCCAGCATATCCCCCACTACTGAGATAAGACCTTATTGAGTACTCTACCCAATGCTACTGGAATTATGAGTTTCGTGTTTTGTTTTTTAATTTGGCTATAGGAACTTTTCTTGATCCTGTGTAAATATTAAGCACCGTTCCCTTTAATTTTGGGGGGTGGTATTTTCACAGCTTCTGACAGTTTCTTTAAAATGCAAATATCTACTACTCTGGAATACTCAGCAGGGAACTTCTGCATGACTCTAGGTTATTTCTCTGTCCAGTTCTCTAATATATTATTATTCTTATTCTTTCCAGACCTCTAGGTTATTTCTCTGTCCAGTTCTCTAATATATTATTATCTTATTCTTTCCAGACCTCGGCCTTTACTTCCTCAGGCCAGGTTCTGCCTAAGTTTCTTTTCCCTGAACTGTGGCTTGGAAATTTTCTTATGTAAGCGAGGACATTTACAGGGCTCACTTCATTTGTTTTTCATCTCTCTGAGATCACTCTCTGATTTCCCAATACTCAGCACCTTGCTTTGATATTTTTGTTGTTTCATGCAGTTGAGTAAATCCAGTCCTTGTTACTCCATGTGACCTAAAGCTAAAGTCCCAGCTGATTGTAATAATGGAAATGTGCTATAGGAAGATTAAGAAACTTTATACACAATTTTTCTGTAGAAAGTCTAGCTTATGGTAAAATGTTACATAAAAGTTATTTTCTACACACACATATTTGGCCTAGGAAATGTAACTTTCCCACATGAGAGTTAATTTAGGAGGTATTCGTGAATGTGGGGCATGCAAGGATATCTGCAAGATTCATTATTTCTGAAAAAGTTTTCAAAAGCAGTTTTAATATAGGTAAGTTTACTCTTCGATTGTTAATTTTACATAAGGACTGAAACTTAAAAAAATATTCTTTAGTACTAATATAAGGTAAAAAACCTAGGGTTCACTGAATTAGCCTCTAACATTGTGAGTCCTTTAAGTTTAAAAGGCATTATTACAAGTGCTAATACAAAGAGAAGAAAAGAGAATTTTGAAAACGAGGAAAACTTTCTAGAAAAGATGGAAATATTTGAAAAAAATAGACAAAAGTAAATAGTGGAAGAATTAACTCAGAAAGCAACTTTAAAGTGTTCAATGGCTTAAGAGAGTCAATGTTTGATGAACATTTTTATTAGCTATTAAAATGAAATTATAGAACTAGTTAGAATGATAAGTAGAATAAGGTGTTTCTGCTAAAATTGTTTTAAAAATCGAATAGTCTAGGAAAAATTATATCAAAATGAGAAAAATAAATTGTTAAAATCTAGGTCATTTTCCTGTCGTTTCCTATATTTTTTGCAGTTCTGTGGTTTAAACTTTTTGGTACGTTATCTAGACAATCACTTTTTCTCACTGAAGATCAAGTTATTGGCAAAGTACAAAATGGTAATTAGAAATTTCTAGTTCATTGCCAAGCACACATTGTTCTTTTAATGAATCAGATTATCTCAACTTTGTAAGGATTAATTAGGTACTTGTAGCAGTTCCTTTATATTTCTCGGAATGTTATTCCACCAGATAACTAAATGGCAGCCTTGTAAACTCAAGGAGTTAACAGAAAAACCCATTACACTTAATTCTACTAGAAGAGTTAGAAATTTTTCATTAACTATAACTATCAAAATATTAATATATATTTTCAATTATATTATCTAAGGTTTGTATAAGCACTAAATACCATTGGAAAAAAAGGAAAAAAATTAATACGGCAATATTTTTTTTCTTTTAGAAAAAAGTTAAAATTATAGAAAAAGTTTTTGAAAACTGCAAGCATTTTCTATCCAAAATCAATAAATATTAAGATTTTATCATAGTTCACATTATAAATTTAAAAACAATTATTTTGGAATAATTTTAGATTTATAGAAAAGTTTCAGATATAGTACAAAGAGTTTGCATATACCTTCACCCAATTTCCTCTAATACCAACATCTCATATAAGGACATTTGTCAAAACTAAGCAGTTAACCTTGATATAATACTATTAACAAAACTGCAGATTTCACTAATTTTTTATCTTTTTCTATTCTAGAATTCACTCCAGGACACTACTTCGCTTTTCGTGTCTGTGTATCTCCATTTCCTTTAACTAGTTTCCCAGTTTTTCCTTGTTCATCACAACATTGACAGTTTTTAAGGGTACTAATCAGGCATTTTGTAGAACAACTTTTGGTTTGGTTTTATCTGATATTTATTCACAATTAAGAATTCTCAATAGATTTATGGGAAAAAATATCTCAGAGGTGAAGTGTGCTTCTCTTACATCATATCAAGTGGTATCATGTCAGCATCTTATTGGTAGTATCAAATTGGATCACTTGGTTAAGGTGAAGTCTGACAGGTTTCTTCACTGTAAAGTTCCTGTTTTTTTTTTTCTTTTCATATCCTATCATTTGGAAGCAAGTAACTAAAGACTAGTCTAAAAGAGAATTAAGTTCCACCTCCTAGAGGGAGGAGGCTCTACATAGATTATTTAGCATTTTTCTGAAGGAAAGTTTTTTCCCTTCTCCCTCATTTATCTATTTGTTCAATCAATTATGTATATGAAGATATATTCATGGATATTTACTTTTTCCTTCTAGATTATAAATACTATTACTACTAAGAGTTCAATACTACTGTTATTTATTTTGTTGCTCCAATGATTCCTACTTTGACCATTTGGGACGATTTTTGTGTCTTTTTTACATATCCCCTATATTCTTTTTTAAAAAAACTCTCTTACTTTCTGGTACTATAAAATGTTCCAAACTTAACTTGCATTTTCCCTACCCAGTCCTAGAATCAGCTATTTCTTCAAGGAGTCCCGGTCTTTTCATTGGCAAATGGTGTTTAGAAATTAATATCTGGGTGTTGGATATCTTATTGTTACTTTGTTTCTGTCCTCTCAGCAGATAGAGCTAAGAAATATATGTATGACACATATCCATGTATACACATTAATTTAATCTAGTGTGTGTGTGTGTGTACACCTGAGTTCATACGGCTATCTCTGACTCTAATTCAGAATCACAGGATTTATTCTATCTTTCCTCCACTGCTTATTTGTAACTTTATCACTGACTTTATCAGTGAGAAACCAGTTCCCATTATCTATGATTTATTTACTTATTTGTTTAATTGCTGGGTCAAACGGTATATCCATGTTTAGTTTTTTCAGAATCCTCCATACAGTTTTCTATAGCGGCTGTACTAATTTGCAATCCCACTAACAATGTATGAGGGTTCCCTTTTCTCTGCATCCTTGCCAACACTTGCTGTTTTTTTTTTTTATTTATTTATGATAGCCATTCTGACAGGTGTGAGGTGATAGCTCATTGTGATTTTAATTTGCATTTCTCTGATAATTATCTACCTCGAACATCTTTTCGTATGTCTGTTAGCCATTCGTATTTCCTCTTTGGGGAAGTATCTGTTAAGGTCTTCTGCCCATTTTTTAATTGGATTGTTTGTTTTTCTGTTGTTGAGTTGTATAAGTTCTTTATAAATTTTGGATATTAACCCCTTATCAGATGTATCATTAGCGAATATCTTCTCCCAGTCGGTTGTCTTTTTGTTTTGTTGATAGTTTCTTTTGCTGTACAAAAGTTTTTTAGTTTGATATAGTCCCATTTGTTTATTTTTTTCTTTTGTTTCCCTTGCCTGAGGAGATATATCTGAAAAGAAGTTCCTGTTCGTAATATCAGAGAGTTTACTGCCTATGTTTTCTTCTAAAAATTTTATGGTTTCGGGTCTTACAGTTAAGTCTTTAATTCATTTTGAGTCTATTCTTGTATATAGAGTAAGAAGATGGTCCACCTTTTTTTTTTTTGTATATATCTGTCCAACACCATTTATTGAAGACTGTCTTTACCCCGTTGTATATTCTTACCTCCTTTGTCATATATTAAGTGAGTGTATAGGCGTGGATTTATTTCTGGGCTCTCTATTCTGTTCCACTGATCAATTATCTGTTTTTATGCCAGTACCATGCTGTTTTGATTACTGTAGCCTTGTAGTATAATTAAATATCAGGTAGTGTGATACTTCTAACTTTGTTCTTCTTTCTCAAGGTTGCCATGGCTATTCGGGGTTTTTATGGCTCCATATAAATTTTAGGATTATTTGTTCTAGCTATCTGAAAAATGCCATTGGTATTTTGATAGGGATTGCATTGAATCTATAGATTGCTTTGGGTAGTATGGCCATTTTAACACTGTTGATTCTTCCTACCCATGAACAGGTATATGCTTCCATTTATTTCTATCTTCTTCAGTTTCTTTTTTCAATGACATAATTTTCTGAAAACAGGTCTTCTACCTTCTTGGTTAATTTGATTCCCAGGTATTTTAGTTTTTGACACAATTGTAAATGGGATTGTTTTCTTAATTTCTCTTTCTGAAAGTTCATCATTGGTGTATAAAAATGCCACTGACTTCCGAATATTTTATTTTGTAATCTGCTACTTCATTGATCAGTTCTATCAGTTTTTCGTGGAATCTTTAGAGTTCTCTATATATAGTATCATGTCATCAGCAAATAACAAGAATTTTACTTCCTCTTTTTCAATTAGGATGCCTTTTTTTTTTCTCTTTCTTGTCTTATTGCTGTGGTTTAGACTTCCAATACAATGTTGAAGAGGAGTGGTGAAAGTGGGCATCATTGTCTTGTTCCTGATCTTAAGGAAAATGCTTTTAGCCTTTCCCCATTGAGTATGATGTTAGCTGTAGGTTTGTCATATGTGGCCTTTATTATGTTAAGGTATGTTCCTTCTATTCCCACTTTGTTGAGAGTTTTTATCATAAATCGATGCTGAATTTTGTCAAATGTTTTTTCTGCATCTATTGATATGATCATATGGTTTTTATCTTTTGATTTGTTAGTGTGGTGTATCATAGTAATTGATTTGCATATATTGAACCAATCCTGCATCCCAGAAATAAATCCAACTTGATCATGGTGTATGATATTTTTAATGTATTGCTGAATTCTGTTTGCTAATATTTTGTTGAGGAGTTTTGCATCAATGTTCATAAGAGATATCAGTTTTCTTTTTTTGTAATGTCTTTGCCTGGTTTTGGAATCAGGGTAATAGTGGCCTCATAAAAGGAGTTAGGGAGCCTTCCCTCTTAAATTTTTTGGAATAGTTTGAGAAGAATAGGTGATAATTCTTCTTTGAATGTTTGGTAAGTTCACCTATGAAGCCATCTGGTCCAGGAATTTTGTTTTTTGGGAGGTTTTTGATTACTGATCCAATTTCATTGGCGGTAATAGGTCGGTTCAGATTTTCTCTTTCTTCTTGACTCAGTCTTGGGAGATTGTATGTTTCTAGGAATGTGTCCATTTCTTCCAGATTGTCCAATTTGTTGGCATATAAATATTCATAATATTTTCTTATGATCCATTGTATTTCTGTGGAGTCTGTGGTTATTTCTCCTCTTTCATTTTCGATTTTATTTGAGTCCTCTCTCTTTTTTCCTTGATGAGTCTTGCTAAGGGTCTGTCAATTTTGTTTAACCTTTCAAAGAACCAGCTCTTGGTTTCATTAATCTTTTGTATTGTTTTTCTAGACTCTATTTCATTTATTTCTACTCTGATCTTTATTATTTCCTTCTTTCTATTCACTTTGGGCTTTATTTGCTTTTCTTTTTTTCTAGTTCTTTTACTTTTAATGTTAAGATTGTTTATTTGAGCTTTTTCTTATTTCTTGAGGTAGGCCTGTATTGCTATGAATTTCCCTCTTAGGACTGCTTTCACTGTGTCCCATAGATTTTGAGTCGTTGTGTTTTCGTTTTCATTTTCATTTGTCTCTAGATATCTTTGATTTCTTTTCTGATCTCATTAATAACCCATTCATTGTTTAGTAGCATGTTATTTAGCTTCCATGTGTTTGTGTATTTTTTAGTTTTTTTCTTGTAGTTGATTTCTAGTTTCATATCATTGTGATTAGAGAAGACGGTTGATATGATTTCAATCTTCTTAAATTTATTGAGACTTGATTTGTGTCCTAACATGTGGTGTATCCTTGACAACGTTCCATGTGCACTTGAGAAGAATGCGTATTTTGGAGTATAATGCTCTGAATATCTATTAAGTCCATGTGTTCCAGTGTATCTAGTGTATCTTTTAGGCCCTTTGTTTCCTTCTTGATTCTTTCCTGGAAGATCTGTCCATTGGTGTCAATGAGGTGTTAAAGTCTCCTATTATGAGTGTATTGCTATTGATCTCTCCTTTTATGTCAGTCAATAATTGCTTTATCTATGTAGGTGCTCCTCTGTGTGGTGCATATATGTTTACTAGAGTTATGTCCTCTCGATTTATCTATTTCTTTATTATTATGTAATGCCATTTTTTATCTCTTATTATAGCCTTTGTTTTAAAGTCTATTTTATCTGATATAAGTATTGTTACCCCAGTTTTTTTTTTTTCATTTTCATTTGTGTGAGATATCTTTTTCCATCCTTTTACTTTCAGTTTGTGAGTGTTGTTTGATCTGAAGTGGGTCTCTTATAGACAGCATATGCATGGGTCTTGTTTTCTTATCCATTCAGTTACCCTATGTCTTTCGATTGGAGCATTTAATCTATTTACATTTAAAGTGATTGCTGATAGATACATTGTTACTGTCATTTTATTATTCATATTTGTTATTTCTATTTTCTTTTTTATCCCTTCTCTTTTTACAGAAGATCCTTTAACATTTCTTGTGATGCTGGCTTTTTGGTGATGAATTTCTTAAGCTTTTTTCTGTCTGGGAAACTCTTTATCTCACCTTCCATTTTAATCAAAATGAAAGGTCTTGCTGGGTAGAGTATCCATGTTTTTCATAACTTTGGATAATTCTTGCCATTCCCTTCTGGCCTGCAAAGTTTCCTTTAAAAAGTCATCAGACATTCTTATGAGAGTACCCTTGTAAGTAACCAGCTTCCTTTCTCTTGCTGCTTTTAAGATTCTCTTTGTCTTTGACTTTGGCATTTTAATTATGATGTGTTTTGGTGTAGGTTTGCTTGAATTCCTCTTGTTTGGCACTCTTTGTGTTTTCTGAATTTGTATGTCTAATTCCTTTGCCAGGTTAGGGAAGTTTTCTGTTATTATTTCTTCAAATAGAATCTCAATTTTTTCCTCTCTCTCTTCTTCTTTAAGTACTACTATTCAGATAATTTTACACTTAATGTTGTCCCAGAGGTCTCTTAAACTATCCTCATTTTTTTATTTATTTTTTTTATTTTTGTTGTTCCTATTGGGTGTATTCAGCGACCTTGTCTTCCAATTTGCTAATTCGATCTTCTGCTTCATCCAATCTACTGTTGAATCCTATTTCTGTCTTTTTCTTTTTTATGATTTCTATTTCCTTTTTAATACGGTCTCTCTGTTGAGGTTCTTACTGTGCTCATCCATTCTCTCCATAAGTTTGGTGAGCATCCTTATAACTGTTATTCTGAACTCTATCTCTGGTAGGTTGCTTGCCTCCATTTCATTTAGCTTATTTTCTGGAATTTTCTCTTGTTGTTTCATTTGTGGCATGTTTCTTTGTTTTCTCATTTTATTAGCTTCTCCATGTTTGTTTCTATGTGTCAGGAATATATGTTTCGTCTTTCAGCCTTAGCCAAATGGCTTAATGTGGAAGGTGTCCTATGTGGCCCAGTGACACACTCTCCCTGATCCCTTGTGCTGAGAGCTCTGGGCGTGACCTTTGTGTGGGTTGTGTGTGATCTTCTGTTGTCTCCAAACCTTTATTGTTGTTAGTAGATCAATGAGTGGGATTAACACTCAGGCTGACTAATTGTGTGAATTGGCTGCACCCTCAGGATAAGAGCTGTTGTGTGGGGGCTGATCCCACTGAGTGGAATTTGCCCTAGCAGGCTTGTGTACTTGTTACACCGACCTTTGTGTGTACCACTAATGGGACTAATCAGGAATTGCTTCATTTCCTCCACATGCATTGGTTTTGTGGTCCCTTGGGAGGGTGTCCCCCATAGGTCAAGGTCAGCTTCTGTTTTGATTGCTCAGGGCTACCCGGTAAGAACTACAAAGCAATCCGCAGATGGTTGTTGCCTATGCTGGATCTATAAGTAAATGGAAGAGACAACGCTGTAAGCAGTGGTCAGTTATCCCCTGTCCCTAAAACCTATGGCAGTTTAGCAGAGGGACAAGTGCTCCTCAAGGCCTGACACTGCCTGTCAGTTGCCTGTGAGTCTCTGAAATTGGATGAGCATCTAGGTGATATGTGTGTTGGGTGGCGCAGGGTATCCGGCAGTCTCCTGGGTCTATTGAGTATATTTCCCCCTGCCACTGCAGTGCCAGTTTACATGCCAACTCTGTCTCTGTGGCTCCCTTACAAGTTTCCACTTGTATCAAGATCAGCTGCTGCCCATCTTAGGCCTGAATGTGCTACCCCAGGGCAGAGACAGTTGCCTATCAATGTGCAGCAGGCACTTTGTGTATTGGATGTGGCAGGAGCTCAGGGAATCAAGGGCCATCAGGCCAATACAGACTCCTGCAATCCCCTTAAGAGAGATTGCAGCTTGTACAGGCAGCAGTGGTCTGTCCACAACTGTCCACAACTCATTTTCTTTGAAATTAGCTCATTGCACTAGCCAAGGTCTATTGCTTGTGCTAACTGCTCAACCTTAGAGCCAAGCAGAGCACAAGAGGCTGCTTGTCAATGGGCTGAAGGCACTTTGTGGCTTAGGTGAAGTGAGATCTCAGGGAGACAAGGTCCGTTCAACCAATACAGCCTCAGTTTTGGGGCATCTTCTATGTCTGGGTGTTTCCACTGTAGACACAGATCATAGCAAGACTAGGTGCTGTCAGGGGTGTTCCCACAGACCCCTGTGCTCCCTGGACACAATATTGCAACTCTTGCAGGCAGCAAAGGTCTGCCTGCTGTTGATTCCTGTGAAAGTGACCACTCTGTGCCAGCCAAAGTTTGTTGCCTGTGTGGATTAGGAGATCAGGGGAGGGGAAGGGCAGGGCTGTCAGTTCACTGTCAATGGGCCCCCTGGGGCAATTCGTGGGTAGGGTGGGTGGGGCCTCAGAGAGACAACGGCAGTCAAATCAATACAGCCTCAGTCTTGCTGCAAATTTGGTAACTGTTGTGAGTTCCCACTGAAGACCCAGATCACAGCAAGACCAGCTGCTGTCTGGGACTGGCTCACAGGTCTCCGATGTCTGCCCAAATTCGTGTTGGCAGCAGCGACCTACCTGACCCTATCTCTGAAATGTGGCTCACAGAGCGGCTGCTGTTGCTGGGATTAGAAACGACACTCTCAAACCAGAGCTTCTTAATGGCCCTGTGCAAAGGGTCTGCACAGTCAAGCTGGCACAGTCTGTAGATTGCCCGCCAAGGTACAATAGTGGCTACCTTTCCAGCCCTCACTCAGACGCCAGGCAATGGAGACCTCCTCAGAATGAATCCCGTGAGAGCCTCTGACCTACTGCCAGCATCTCAAGTGAGCGTCCGCAAGTCAGAAAGCCTCTGCATGGGTCCTTCAAAGGGAAGTCTAAGAGTTCAGTTGCCTTCCATCTCATCCAGATGTTCAGGCTCCCCTCCAGTTCCTACAGTCAAAGTTATTGGAATTTCCTCTTCCCTTGGCTGGGAACCTGTGCTGAGGAGACCAGGACCCCCTTCTCTCTCAGGAGAGCCTCTGCAGCCTCGCTCTCTCTCCGGGCGATTTCCACCACCTGCGAGTGCCAGTCCATCCTGATTTGTGACTTTGCCCCTCCTACCAGCTTCGATGTGGCTCCTTTATATTATCAGACGTAGGTGTTGTGATTAGCTGGACTTCCAGTGATTTTTCATGTTGATTATTTTATAATTTGGTTGTAATTCCAATGCAAACCTGGGAGGAGACGAACTCTGCTTTTACCTAGTCTGCCATCTTCTCCTACCCTCTATTATTATTATTTCTTTTTTAATGAGAATTTGAGAGTGTCTAGTATGTACTCATTGGGGAACTTGCACATAAAAAATTTTCTGAGAAGAGTTCTGGTTCTGCCTAGAGCAAAGCTTATTAAATTATTGGTAATTAAAAAAAAAAATTCTACAATCAGTCATGGATTAACAGCTTCATAAAATAAAATTAAAATAATTTCTTAAGAAATAAAAATTTAAGAATACCAAATGCAAGCTTCAATTTTTTATGATTATATTTTCAAACATAAAATTAGTTAAATTGATATTGGAATTTCTAAACACTTTTTCTAAATTTCTGCCTTTTTTTTTTTTTTTTTTGGATTGCATTTGTTCACTAGCATTGATCTCTGAAACACATTGGTTCCTGGTTAGAAGATTTCATTAGAAAACATTAGCTCAGTGTTAATGTCCACCAGAATTCAAGTCAGGTTTCACTGACAAAATGACTTTTTTTTTAATCTGAGGGTGTGTTAACTATCCTCAAGATCTTAACATTTTACTTTTGCACTATTTAGATTATTGGAAAGCATTGTATATGAAACACATTACTGTTCTTTACTATAGGATTGCCTTTGCTAATTATAAATGCTAGCGGCATATTGAGTAATTATTAGATGCTAAATACAGTTCTAAGTACTTTACATGTATTAAGTCATTTAATTCTCTCAATCTGAAAGCAGGTACTATTATCATTCTCATTTTACAGTTATGGAAACTGAGATACAAAGAAATCGACTTGCAGTGATCACATAGCAAGTGAGTGGCAGAGCTGAGATCCAAATCCAGGCAGCCTGACTTCAAGATCTGTGTCCTTAACCACAACACTATAATGCTATCTATGAGGAAAAAAAAAAAAAAAAATATATATATATATATATATATATATACACACATATATATGTATATATATATATGAATAAGTCTTTGTAGTTTATTTAAAATTAGCTTTCAAGTACATGATTTAAAATGTTACCCAATATCTATTATTTATAGAGCCGTGTCTAACTAGAAGGAACAACTCAAAATTTATAGAATTATAAACACCTAATATTTTTCCTTCCTTTGCTACTAGGCACCTGAGAACTAAGGTCTGAGCTCAAACACCATAGATTTTCTCTGCTGTATGATTTTTTTGTTTTTTGCTTTTTTCAAGTACTGTTTTATATCACAAGTATTTTTATTAGCCACCTCAGACCCTTTTGCTGGATAGGTTGTCAGTAAGTAAGCCATTTAGTGTTATAAAGCAGTTCTTCTGTCAGGTGTTTGCAGATTCCAATCTGTAATTATTGAGAACCCATTTTAAAAAGACCAAATAGATGTATTAGTATTCTAAGGTTGCCAGAACGGGTGGCTGAAAACAACAAAAATTTATTCTCTCACAGTTCTGGAGCCTAGCAGTTTGAAATCAAGGTTTCGACAGGGCCACGTTTCCTCTGGACTCTCTAGAGAATTTGTTCTTTACCTCTTCCAGTTTCTGGTGTTTGGTGACATTCTTTAACTTGTGGCTGTATCACTCCAATCTCTGCCTTCATGGCCGTATTATCTCCTCCTTTTTTCAGCGTCTGTCTCCTCTGTGTGTTTCTTCTAAGGATACTATCATTGGATTCAAGACCAGTCCGGATAATCCAGGATGAACTTATCTCAAGATCCTTAATTACATCTGCAAAGACTCTTTTACTAAATAAGTTAACATTCACAGGTTCTTGGGATTCGGACATGGACATATCTTTCTGAGGACCTCCATTCAAATTACTATAATAAGTAGTGATAGTTGGAGGTATTTTTTTTTTTTAATAACTGCATTAAGCTTTAATACATGGCCTTTGTGACTTAAATTTCATGTGGGGGGAAAAAAAAAAAGCCTTATTACTTTTTTGCCCATTTCTTGGCGTTTTGCTTTGTTCCAAACTGGTTAATTTTGCCAGGGACTCAAGTTTCATTCAGGTAAAATTGATAGATGCACAGTGTTTTAAATTCTTTGTCTAATTTTTGTTTTAAAGTCTTAAAAAGAAACCTCTTACATTATCCTCCATATTCACTTTTCTGAGAGAGGGTGTAAAATAGTTCTTAAAATCATAGACTGCAAAAGGTTTACCTGGATTCAAATCCTGACTCCTACTAGCTGCATTAACTTAAGCAATTTTCTTCATCCCTATGTGCCTTTTTCATAGAGTTAACTAAGAATTTTACCCCCACACACACTGCCACACAATGATTAAAACAGTACTTAGACTGTGAAAAACTGTGTTATTATTGTTAGCTATTATTCTGAAGAACAGCTATATTCTTCTATTGTAACGCCATTATAAGTTCAGTTATCTGACTCTTTCTTATAAGGCTTTGTGCCTAAAAAGTTTGCAAATTTTCCAAATAAGGAGCAATTGAAAAGTATTGAAAAATACATAAATAATCACAAACTAATATAAAAGCATAAAAATGATGATTTTGTTTGGGTAGGTCTGAGACAAAAGGAAATTGTTTCAATCCAAATGGAGAGGACCAGATATTCAGAGCATTTGTCACAAAAGTTAGAGCCTTTCACTTTTAGGTCACTGGTTCTCATCTAACTTACGATAAAAGTAATTGAAAGTCATTATCATCTAAAAACTATTAAGTACTATCTGTGGAAAAAATTGTTTGCCTCTCTCTGGTTTCTAGGTATGACAATTGTCATCATATTAAGCACTCGCCAGTTGGCTATCTAAGTAGAGAGGTTAGAGGGTGAATGAATCTGAAGAAAAAATGACAGTCTCTTCCTCCAGGGTCCTCTGAGAGGCTTGGCAGGTGGTAGAGGTAGTTTAGCTAGCCAGTGCTTTTGCTAAATTTAATCCAGAAATAGTAGATGTCAGTTTGGAGACTGGAATAGCAAAACTTGCCACCCATTAGAGCCACCTTTTTAATGGAGATTCTATGTTACAGTCTCATGTAAGAGAAATTTACATGAGAGCTTATATAAGGAATAATTTATACACCATAAAATTCACCTGTTTTAAATGTATAAATTTATAGCATTGTGTAAGGATTGCCTCATCCAGTTTTAGAGTGTTTTAATGGAGAAATTTAAAGGAATATATCTTTGTGTGTGTGTGTGTGTGTGTGTGTGTGTGTGTAATTATAATATGACTACATATATAAATTACATTTTCTTATTTAAAAAGATAATACCTATGGTACTGAGGAAGAAAGACAAGAAAAGAGCAGAGGGAGATAAAAATGTGTGTGTGTGTGTGTGTGTGTGTGTGTGAGAGAGAGAGAGAGAGATAGTATTTTAAAAATTGATTAAACTTTAAAATAAAATTTTAACACATCTGTGTAGTATTTCGAGCTGTCATTATTTAAATTTTCATTTATAGATTGTCTAATATTGTGACTATCTTAGTGGGTCAAATCAAGGGCCTTTTTACCATAATAATGCTTTAACATAATGCCTTTTTTAAGGTAGGCACTCAAATATTTAATTTGAAAAATAAATAATATTAACCATCCTTATGTTTCTTCCATGTTTAAGTATTTCATATTCAGAATCACTGAATAAGTTTAAATTCTAATATAGAGATATCTGTATGTTATGGAGATAGTGGTCAAAAAGCCAAATCTTTTCATTTAAAGTCAATTTATTATCTATTAATAATAATAACTAACTATATAGTGGTTACTTCATGATAGGCACTATCCTAAAAACTTATTCAGTGATTAAATATCCTTATTTAATCCTCAACACTCTTTGCAGTTAAGAAAATGAAGGCATAGGGAAGTGAAGTAACTTGCCAAGGTTATACATGAAGAAGCTTTGATTAGAACTCAGGCAGTTTGAATCCAGAGTCATTGCTCTTATCTAGCCACAAACAACTTTCCTTTTGCCAACCATTTTTCTTATCTTCACTAAATCAATATTCTACACTAAGAAAGATCTAATTTCTTTATCATTTTAACCACCCATACTAACCAAATCCATCGCTAAGCATTTGTGTGACATGGCCACCAGCAAAAGTTTCTCAGCCGTACTGACCTTCAACTCACTCTGTAAATCTCCAACTCTAGCTTCTTTCAAATATTTATTTTGTGAGCTTACACACTCAGCCTATTAAGCAACGCCAAACAAAAATGAATAGTTGGACCATGTAGCACTCAAGTATTTGATATTCAACCTCAGCTGTACTTTCACCATTGTGCAGAAATCTTCTAGTTTTTGATTTGTCTTCTTTCTCTTATTTCACAATGGCTACACACCTTTATTACTTCAAATTCTGTCACAGCCTTCTATCCTTTTTTTCTTAATAAATGAAAAATAAATAATTAGCAACTCTAAATCTTCAAAGATTAAATAGGACAAGAACTAAAAAATGCCCATTGGGTTTAAAAACTAGGTGGTTTGGGTGTTTTGAAAATATATAGTTGACCTTTGAGCAACACAGGTTTAAACTGTGCAGGTCCATTTACACATACAATTTTTTCAATAAATATTATTAATATATTTTCTCTTTCTTATGATTTTCTTAACATTTTCTTTTCTCTAGCTTATTTTATTGTAAGAATACAGTATATAATATATATAGCATACAAAATATATGTTGAATGTTTATGTTATTAGTTAGGCTTCCAGTCACCAGCAGACTATTAGTTAAGTTTTAGGGAGTCAAAATTTATATGCAGATATTTAACACTGTGTGTAGGCGGGTCAGGGCCCTTAACCTCTGTGTTGTTCAAGAGTTGACTGTTGTAGAAACATAAGCCAGGTCACAGTGTGTTAAACAGTGAATGGAATAAACTCTCAAGAACTTGGCAACAAAGAAAGAGAAGTGTTATATTCAAGGGAGAGAATTGAGGGCAGGGCTATTACTCTGAGGCACACCTCAGAGATATTGTGGTTCAGTTCTAGACCACCAAAATAAAGTGAATATCACAATAAAGTGAGTCAGAAGAATTTTTGGGTTTTCCAGTACATAGAAAAGTTATGTTTACATTATACTATAGTCTATTAGTTATGCAATAGTATTATATCTAAAAAAAACAAGCACATATCTTAATTAAAAACACTTTATTACTAAAAAATGCTAACATCTGAGCCTTCAGTGAGTCATAATCTTTTTGCTGGTGGAGGGTCTTACTTCAATGTTTATGGCTGCTGACTGATCGGGTGGTTGCTGAAGGTTGGGGTGGCTGTGGCAATTTCTTAAAATAAAAGACAATGAAATTTGACTCATTGACTCTTTCTTTCAGGAATGAGTTCTCTGACAGCATTTACCCATGGTAGAACTTCTTTCAGAATTGGAGTCAGTTCACTCAAACCCTGCTGCTGTATCAACTAAGTTTATGTAATATTCTAAATACTTTATTGCTATGTCCATAATCTTCACAGCATCTTCATCAAGAGTAGATTCCAGCTCAAGAAACCACTTTCTTTGCTCATCCATAAGAAGAAACTCCTCATCCACTAATGTTTTATCATGAGATTGCAGTAATTCAGTAATATCTTCAGGCTCCATTTGTAATCCTAGTTCTCTTGCTATTTCCACCACATCCGCAGTTACTTCCTCCACTGAAGTCTTGAAGCCCTCAGAGTCATCCATGAGGGTTGGAATCAATTTTCACTCTTGCTAAGGGTGACTCTTCTCATGAATCACAAATGTTCACAATGGTATCTAGAGTCTTTTTCATGTTTTCAATTTACTTTGCCCATGTCTATTGGAGAAATCACTACCTATGGCAGCTATAGCCTTACAAAATGTATTTCTTAAAAGAATAAGATTTGAAAATCAAAATTACTCCTTGATTTCTGGGCTGTAGAATATTGTGTTAGAAGGCATGAAGACATTAATCTTGTTGTACATTTCCATTAAAGTTCTTAGGTGACCGAGGGCATTGTTACCGAGCAGTAATATTTTGAAAGGAATCTTTTTTTCTAAGCATATGTCTAAACAATGGGTTTAAAATATTCAGTGACCCATGCTGTAAACAGATGTGCTGTCATCTAGGCTTTGCTGCTCTATTCATAGAAAATAGGCAGAGTAGATTTAGCATAATTCTTAAGAACCCAGGATTTTCAGAATGATAAACAAGCTTTTGCTTCAACTTAGTCACCAGCTGCATTAGTTCCTACAAGAAAGTCAGCCTGTTCTTTGAAGCTTTGAAGCCAAGCATTGACTTTTCCTCTCTAGCTATAAAAGTTCTAGATGACATTTTCTTCCAATATCAGGCTGTTTCATCTACATTGAAAATTTGTTGTTTATAGTATAGCCACCTTCTACTATCTTAGCTACATCTTCTGGATAACTTGCTGCTTCATTTCACACTTTTATGTTATGGAGACAGCTTCTTAAACCTTAAACCTCATTAACTAACCTCTGATGGCTTCAAATGATCCTTCTGCAGCTTCCTTACCTCTCTGTCTTCATACAGTTGAAGAGAGTTAGGACCTTGCTCTGGATTAAGCTTGGGTTTAAGGGAAAGTTATGGCTGATTCAATCTTTTATCTAGCCCACCAAAACTTTCTCCATATCAGCAATAAGAGTATTTTGCTTTCTTATCATTCATGTGTTCAATGGAGTAGCACTTTTAATTTCCTTACAGAACTTATCCTTTGCATTCACAACTTGGCTAACTGGCGTCTAGCTTTTGGCCTATTTCAGCTTTCGACATGCCTTGTTCATTAAGCTTAATCATTTCTAGCTTTTGATTAAAGTGAGAGATGTGCAACTCTTCCTTTCACTTAAACACTTAAGAGGCCATTATGGGGTTATTAATTGGCCTAATTCAATATTGTTGTGTATCAGAAAACAAAGAGGCCCAAGAAGAAGGAGAGATATTGGGGAAAATTCTGCAGGTGGAGCAGTCAGAACACATACAACATTAATCAATTAAGTTCACTGTCTTAAATGGACACAGTTTGTGGCACCCCCAAAACAATTACAATAGCAACATCAAAGATCACTGATCACAGATCACCGTAACAAATATAACAACAATGAAAAAGTTTGAAATACTGTGAGAATTATCAAAATGTGACAGATATGAAGTGAGCACATCCTGTTAGAAAAATGCTTGACACAGGGTTGCCACAAACCTTTGATTGGTAAAAAATGCAATATCTGCAATGCGCAATAAAGTGAAATGCAAAAAAACAAGGTTTGCCTATATAGTCATGTGCTGAATAAAAATGTCTTGGTCAATGATGGACCACGAATATGACAGTGGTCTCCTAAGATTATAATGGAGTCAAAAAATTCCTATCGCCAAAT
The DNA here is from genome assembly GCF_902729225.1 of Pteropus medius. Taxonomy (NCBI): domain Eukaryota; kingdom Metazoa; phylum Chordata; class Mammalia; order Chiroptera; family Pteropodidae; genus Pteropus; species Pteropus medius. The sequence goes on from NW_024347791.1 coordinate 30,533,161, forward strand.
AACATTGTAGCTGTCTTAATGTCTTAGGGCAACAAATTACTTATGTGTTTGAGGTGATACTGGTGTGAATGAACTTACTGCACTACCAGTTGTATAAAAGAATAGCACATACAATTATGGCAGTAGGCTATACCATCTAGGTTTATATAAATACACTGTATGATGTTCACACAATTACAAAATTGCCTAATGACTGATTTTTTCAGAATGTATCCCCATGACTGTACTGTGTCCTTTAGATTATGTGACTTTTTTTTTTTTTTAGCATTTGATCTTATTAGTTTCAAGTATATAATATATTGATTGGTTAGACAATTATATAGTTAATGAAACTATCCTCCCAATTACTCTTTCACCCATCTGGCTCTACAAACAGCCATTATGTTACTGCTGACTACATTTCCTATGCTGTGCTTCCCATCCCCATAACTATCTATCAATTACTAATTTGTACTTAACTCTTCATCCCTTTCTCCCAGCTCCCCAATCCCTTTCCCCTCTGGCCATCACCAGGTTGTTCTCTATATGAATCTGTTTTCGATTAGTTTCTTTTTGTTTTTTAGATTCCACATATAACGCAGTGCCTTTACTTAGTAGACACACTGCTATGGATTCATGGCATGATGAGAAGCACCTTTGTATAAAGGAAGTTCTTCCTCAGAGCAAATGGCCTCATTTGCTCTCTTGATTGGGCATATCTTATGTAGTCTATGGCCTGTAAAATTGTGGTTGCCTTGCATGAGGAAGGGGTTTTAGTGAAACTAGTTCCTATAGTTTTATTTATATATGTATATATGTGTGCGTGTATATATATACATACATATATATGTATATGTATATGTATGTGTGTGTGTATGTGTATATATATATATATATAATATTCAGACTGCTTAGGAATATATATATATATATATACACACACATACACACACACATACATATACATATACATAATGTATATTCCTAAGCAGTCTGAATGCAGAAAAAGAGAAGGCAAATTATTTGATTCTAGGTTGCGGTTTTTCCATGTAAGTATGGTAAAATCAATCATAAAGGGACAAGATATTTAATAACACCGGCAAGTTTCATGGATAGTAGATCTAGGATGGCTCCAAAGGAAGACGTGGCAGACATGATTACCCATTCTTCTTTTTCCATGTGAAATGAATCGCCATTTTTATCCAGATGTTGGGCAGCAATGCAATAAGGGAAGATGAACCCAATTTAAGCAGTGAATCACAAATTTAAACCAATCATGGTAGTCATATTCCTCTATGTCAGTATTTAGGGGTAAGTATGTGACCTAGGTTCAGCCAGAGATATAAAGAAAAGTTTTCCCTTAGGCAAAGGCACACAGGAAAAACACTCATTTTTCTTTCCTTTAGATGTGGCCTTATGAAGAAGTGATGCTTAGAGCTATGGCAGCCATTTAATGACCACAAGGGGCCAAACAAGTTCAAAGCCTATAGGAGAAAATGAAAGAACCAGAACACCTGGGACCTCAATGACATTCTTAAATATAAAAGGGCTATTATCACTCTCTTTTTTTCTGAAATTTCTCCTTTGTCTTCTCAGAAGCCACTTTTTTCCATTATCACCACTCTTGTTATTACTTAAAAGTTACTTGTTTTTTACTTCTCTTTCTAGAGTTTGGTCGCAGCTCTCTGGTTTTCCTTTTTGTTTTTCTTTTAATGATTTTCAACAGGGTGGAGAATATGTAGCTTTAAAGGATATATTTAATATTATTTATACTTAAAAATCCTTTTTTTAAGTTAGAAACAGGTTTACTGAGTTGTAATTAATATATCATATACCTAAAGCATACAATTTAAATAGTTTTTAATCTATCCACAGAGCTGTGAAACCATAAGCATAATCAATTTTAGAAAATTTTCATCACCCCTAAAAGAAAACTCATTTCTATTACCAGTCACTCTCCATTCCATCCAGCTCTGGAAACCAATACTGTACTTTCTGTTTCACAGATTTACCTATTCTGTGATCTTTATGACAGTTAAAACTTGTGCTGTTCATCACTAATCCCCAGTACCTAGCACTAGCTAGCACATGAGACTTAAATACTTGTTCAATATTGAATAAGACAGAGTAGTTCTCTGCTTTCTTGGAGTTTATATTCTAAGAAGGGAGATCAATAAATACAAGAGAAAAACACCTAAATTTTGTTAACTGTTGCATAGGAGAGTAAGCACTATAATAGGTTATACTGAGGAATCTAGATAGTGAATTCAGAGGCTTCTTGGAGATGAGTTGACATTTATGCTGAAACCTCAATGAATACTTGAGGGAACCACCCATGAAGAGCCCAGGCAAGAGAATTCCCAACAGAGAAAAAGGCAACTGAAGTCTCGGAGGCTATGAAGAACTCAGTGTGACTAAAGAATAATAAAGTCAGAGGATGAGAAAATGGTGGAAAAGTAGACGACGATTACATAAACCTTGTTAGAGATGATAAGGCGTTTATATTTAACTCTAAGTGAACCCGCATGACATTTAAGTTGTATAATTTATTCCTTGTGTAGAGCCTTACTATTAAAACTGTGTCCCTAAACAGCAGCAGCAGCATCTCTGTACTTTTTAAAATAGCAGAATTTTGAGACGCCATCCCGGAATTACATGACTTTCTACTTTTGATAAGATCTTCAAATGATTCATATGCACATTAACCTGTGTGAAACACTAGAGAATGGATTAGGAGTGAGAAAGGATAGAAGAGGGGAAACCAGTTTGGTATTTTAAGAGCCATAGTAGAAAGGATGTGAAGATAGCTGGGGTTTAGATCTCTTAGCCTGCTAAGTGGAGATTTCAGCAGGCATATCCACATGAACTTGGATTTCTGAGAAAAGTTTAGGATTGGATCTTTTGAGTATCCTGCTTCTGGGTTTCAAGTGTTGTTTTATGTTGACAAACATTTGCATGCTGTCATCTTTATGGAAAATAAGACACACCTTTCTTTAGGTTGTCCAAGTCCTCCACTCTTTCACTTTGAGGTCCTGTTATTAGATCTTTCTCAAGTCCTTTATTAATTCCGTCATGCACACACACACAGTTTTGAATGCTTTAAAATTCAAGGCCCATGGCTGATCAACACTCTTCTCTACAGCCCCTAGGATTTACCACACCCAAGTCTTAACTGAAACTGATATCCTTAAGCCTCTCCAGTTTCTAGGTATAAAGCAGGCTGGAAACTCCTGGGTTGATGGGTGCAATTTTGGTGCAAAATTCTGTATTCTTAAAAAAGAATCAATAAGCTAGAAGCCAGTCAATGGGAATGAAAGAACATACGTTCCAAGTGTAGAATCTCCATTTTTTAAGCCAAAAGAAAGCGATTTCTTGTATTATTGCTTCTTTATTAAGTAGCATGGCTGAATTCCAATTTAATGCTCTTCCCTATACCATTTCTCTCATCTAGGATGGTTTTGTTAAGTTTAGAAATAGCAGAAGTAAAATTAATGAATATCAACCTTAAAAAAAATTAGAGTTTTGCTTATGATTTCCAAAGGCATATAGAAGAATTGACCCAAGTCAAGCTAGTCCTGCAATATAAGCTCAAGTAAGTAAGCTTTGTTTGTATGACTGGTCTTGTCAGCCCAGGGAATTTTCAAGGCTGATCTCCATTTGCTTTTGACTTTAAGTTTGTTACAATTATTAGCAAAGACAATAATTTCTTTCTGAGGTATGAGGAATGGGAAAACTTCTTGCCTTTAATAGTTTGTTACAATTATTAGCAAAGACAATCATTTCTTTCTGAGGTATGAAGAATGGGAAAACTTGCCATGGTCTCATTTCTCATCCATTGATCAGTATCCGTGGGACTATTCCAGGATCTTGCCTCTTTTGGTTAAATGCACAAGGAAAAACTAGAAGATTTCTGGTTAGGAAATTATGTTAACATTTTCAACGGTATTACTATATCCATACTTGAACGTTTCCCTCACTGTGAATTTATTTGATCTGTCTGACACACTGCCCTAAGAACAAGAAATTCTCAGAACTTTGAGAAGTTTCCTTCCCAAGGTAATCATTTATCCATTTGAAGGGGATGTCGCCAGTAGGAGTTTAAAAGGAAAGCAGAGGGTCCGCTCGGGAGCCAAGAATGGGTCAGAGTAACAGAGCAAGACTGAGCTAGGCCAGCTCAGACCCGCCTCCCCTAGTCCTGCAGGGTAAAGAGGTAGGGGGAGGAGAAGGCAGGCTTCTAGGTCCCCAAGGTAGCCGCACGGGTGGGCTAAGGGACCTCTGCGCCTCCTACCCGCTCAGGACGCACCTCCGAGAATAACCTTGGGCCCCGCTCCTCCCCGCCGGCGGGGGGAGAATGGGGGAAGGCGAGCGTCCTGTCGGGCTATAAAGGGCCTTGGGCCGCGGCGGCTCGCCTCAGCGTCCTCCAGCCCCGCCCTAGCGGCCTTCCTCTCGGCTCCAGCTCCCGTTCCCGCTCAGGCGCCACTCGACCTCTCGGGCCTCGGCTACTCGGACTGCGGCAGAAGATGGCGGCTCCGGCGGACAGCTATGAGGCGGCGCTGGCTGCTGCCTTGACAGACGTGCCCGAACTAGGCCGACTTCTGGAGATTGACCCGTACCTGAAGCCCTTCGCCCTGGACTTCCAGCGCAGGTAGCACCTCGTTCAGTCAGGGCTCTCCTCCCCATGCCCCCCATTCCTCAGAACTGGGCAGCCTGCCTACCCCGCGCGGCACGGGCGGGGCCCGGCTTCCCCTCAGCTCCCGCCCGCGGGGCCCCGCCCCTCGGAGGCCCCGCCCCGATGTCCCGCCCCAGATCTTGGGGCTGCCCCCTTCCGAGGGTGGGCGTTGGGTTGATTCCTGTAATTGGGTTCAGTGGCTTCCGGAGTTCTAGGTTGACAATTCTGGCTTCTTGTCTACGGGCAGAAGCTCTGAGTAAACTTTTCTCATCCCTTCTTCCCTGTGAGTCAGTGATTTTGCGCCATTGAGTACGTGCTTTGGCTTCTAGTACTCATTGCCTCAGGTGTTGATGTGGAGGGAGGCAACTGCAGGTTTTCTGACCTTTCTATGCACCAGACTGGTTCTTTGAATTTGCGTGTGCATAACACCCGGAGTGTGTGATTGGGCTTTAAAATTTTTCTAGTTTATTTCACAGAAAATATTGTGATTTTTTAAATATATATATATATATCCAATAGGATTCCTTCAGGCAGCTTCTGTTCTTGTTAATATTACCCCCTCTCAAAGACCAAGCCTATCTTAGTCACTACCACCGCCTCCCTCTTCCCCCAGTCCCCATCCCGCCCTTGGGCCAACATTGGTGAGTAAAGATACAGCAGCATTCTTCTGTTTGGCATTGCTGTCCTGAAGAGGGAGAAAAGCAAAGGAAGCCAAACTTCTAGAGGCAGATTTAGGATTATTTAGCTTTAGCTTGTCTCTTATGCTGTAGTAAATTGGTTTGCTACAGTTAAGTTGCTGGGGAAATAATTCTAGTAGTTAGCTCAACTTAAAAGGTATAGTTTTTAAGATTATAATAGTGGTTATACTAGTTATAGTACTTAACGTTTGTCAGATAAGCACATTGTTCTGCCCTCTTAGGGGAGCTGTTTGAGAATAAAAGCAATTATGGCGACAGAATATACATAATCAAATTTTCAAGTAACAGAAAACAACTAGCTGGTTTCTGGCAAGAAGCAGCATTGAACGTAATAAAACACGGTTGAAAAAAAATCCTAAATTTATGATCTGGCTTTGTCACTTATTACGGAAATTCAATTCAGCAACTCTTTATTAAGGAATCTCTAAGGAACACAAAGTTGAATACACATCATTCCAGAGCTTGTTTATCCTAATGAATGAGCCCTCCTCAAAGCAGTCACCTTGAGCTGTTGCTCAGGTCATCAGATGATTGGTTGGGCACTTATATAAGCTGAATGAGGAACGGCCTTGTGAAATTGCTTTTACAGAAACTGCATAATCTTCATAGTTCAAAATTGGATTTGATTTAGAAATAGTCAAAAATTTTAGGTCAAAAGATAGTAGTCAGATTTTTTTGATGTGCTTATTAATGATGACACTATGTAAAATGACACTTAAGACATTTCTAAAAGAAGAGTTGTGGAAATGTTTTGTCTACGTTTCTGCTCATCCCCATTAAAAAAAAATCACAAGCAGACAAACATTTCTTGTTAAGTGTTTCGTGTGATTCATTTCAACTCTATTGGGACTGAGGCAATTATGATTTTCTTTCATGGTTTGTCAAAACTAATGAGACGGGCCAAGGCCAGAATGAAGAAGTGGGGGAAATCCAGTGTTCTTGGTGAGAAGGCTGGTCTCGTGGGTGCTAGTGCCTCACTTTGACCTGGATTCTACTTCTGGCCTTGGTTCTGAGTAATTGCCATTTTCCAGCACACTTGTTCCATTTAGGCATATCAAATAGCAATTTGGCATTTGGCAGCAATAACTTTTACTGTTAACAGCTGAAAAATAAAACAATTTCGTCATAAAGTTTGGTTCTGGTTACTTATTCTTTTTTCTGTTTATTTTAATAACCCATCTGTGCAGTGTGTCTTTGGCCTAACACACATATGCAACCAGTCAAACATTTAGGTGCAAAATGTGCTTACTAAGAGGTGAAGAAAATTTAGAGTACAAACAATAGTTATATAAGAATGGTGATAGGGGAGGCAGTTTTTTCTCATTGATGGACTGTCTCATCCTTTCCAGATGAATGTACCTTCCTCAGAAATTCTGTTATGTACATTTATTGTTATTGTTTACCTTTTCCGTAACTAAGAATGTTGAATGAAATGTGAGGATTAGTGAATTCGTCTGTGCCATGGCAATCACTCAAGGATCTAGGCTGATGAAGGTTTCATTTTGAAACATGCTTTTACAATGTCAGTGGCAAGGAACAGAGAACATGTTGAAATATCCACTATTTCTTACAGCTTTTGCCTGAGTCACTTCTGACGAAAATTGGCCAGTGTAAGTCAAATGTGACTTCTGAGTCATGTGCCTGGAATAGAGAATTGATGTTCGTGAATGGCCTGAAGAAAAACAGTTACAATAATGCTTGCCTGTACCTTCTTATATTAGATACATTATAGCATTTAATTTAATCGTAACAAAACCACAAAGTAGGAAGGCTGGGCATTTTTGTTTTTCCTATTTTACACATGAAGAACCTGAGATTTGGTCAAGTGATTGACTTAAGTTCACATGGCTAATAAGCACTGCAGCTGGGGTTAATCTTCATTAAAATTGTTCTCAACAAGTTCACAAACAATGACTTCTTGGTAATTTAGCAGATACCTCTTTCCTTCTTTTTATCAATGGACATTTTAGACCACTTCTTGGATCCTTGAAGCTATGATGCTGCAGCTTTTGCTTTTCTTCCATTCTCTCTGACAGTTTCTTTTTAGCCTCTTGTCGTTTAATATAGGAGATTCTCAGGATCCTCCATAGATCTTTTTATATGTACCTCTGTATACTTTTCCTAGCATTCTCATCCCATGGATTCCATCTATGTTCTGAGGCTGCCCACATCTATCTTCACCGCAAATCTTTCTCCTGGTCTCAGATGTACTTATAAATATCTTTATTTTGGTGTCCTATAAGTACAACAGTCAACATATATAAAACCGAATTTATGGTTTTTTTATACCAAACCTCCTGGTCTCTTTCTACCCTGTCTCAGTGTGTAGTATCTTTATCAACTGCTCAAGCCTAAAACTTAAGAATTATCCTAATTTTTCTTCTCCTTTCCTTTTATCTCCAAGCCTAGTCAATTATAGCTCCTGTTTTTCAAGTATGTGCCACTCTGTATCTCTACTGTTTTCATCTTAAGTTGCTAGCATCTTTACCTGATTTACAGAAAAACAGCCTCATAATCGTTCCCCCTTTTCCAATCTTCCCAACAATTTCTCATGGCTCTTAAGGTATAGTGCAGACTCCTCCTTTTCTGTTTATTATCTGATTCCTGTCTACATTTTTAGCCTCATCTTTGGACTCTCTTTCACTCTCCACCATCTCATCAGAGAGAGCCTAAAGGTAGAGAGGTAGGTGGGATGTCTGGGGGCCATTTTATAAAGGACACTAAAATATCACTAAAATAAATTGGAAACATGATACTTGTTTTACAGATGTATTTTTTCCTAAAAATTGAAGATTTTCATTTCTTTGTGTAGGATTAGAAGAAGAGATCTAGGAAAAAAAATCATTGAATGAAAGGGAGAGATCAAGAACTAGAAATATTTTCTGATTTTTATCAGAAGAGTAACTCTTTTAGCTTAGTAGAAATGAATAAATAAACCCTTTGTTTAATTTTAATTAATAGAAAATAATTTTCTCTATCCCATAAAGTAAATCTTTAACAAATGTTTAAATAATATCAGTTGGAAGTATGCTAGAATGTTATCCTGTCTTGGATATTATGTTTTGGTCTAGCCTTGGGTTCAGCTATGCTTTTATACATGCTATTTCTTCTCCTTCTATCTTGTAAGTTCCTATACATACTTCGGGACACAGCTTAGGCATTTATTATATGCCTTCCCTAACTTCTCCCCATTCTTAAACCTTTTTCCCATCTCTTGTCTACCAACCTGAACCTTATCCTAAGGGTGACCATCTACTGTACTATAGTTGTCTTTCTGCTCTTTTGTATCCCTTACTAGATTATATGCTCTCATATGTGGGCTCTTTATTATTTGCTCACTGTTGTATTCTCAGACTGTAGAACTATACCTGGCTTATAAGAAACAGTATAGTATTTGAATGTGCAAAAGGCTGAATGAATATCTTCTGACTCTTTTTTTCTCTTTCCATACCAGTGAGTCTTAGGTCAACTCAAGCTGAAAATGTTGGAAATGCTAGGATGGATGGACAGTAGTTTCTAGGAGGTTATGTGTGACAGTCTGGGGAAGGGGAATGCACATTAAGTAAAGAGCTAAAGATAACCAGAGAAAGTCAAGAAAATCATTATTAATTACATACTTTCACAGTCCACAGAGACTAGAGGTTTAATCACTAAAGGAATACTCAGTGTGAGAAAGCCTCAGGTCAAATTGAGTGCCCAGGAATGGAAGGAGAAGTTTTTGTGAGCTCAAGATGTTAAGTATTATAATTACATCACTGTAATTAAAATAGCTTTTACATTGTTATCTAATCAGAATTGGAAAATAGTTTGGATTTGATATTATCAGCAGCCACATTGAAAATTGATTCTCACAGCATGGAAGTTTTATATCATAGCTGAATGGTGCACTTTTTTTTTTTTCCTCATTGGCTGGCCAAGTTGTGTTCTCTGAAGAAAGTCAATTGTCAGTAATTCTAGAAGGCAGGGAAGAATACGAAGATTACATGACGCATCTGGCCTGCTCTTTTGTGCCAGTAGATTCATTTGCCTTTTGCCATTGAGATTTCTACTAATTCCAGAATCACTCCTGAATTCTCTACAGTGATGGGCAAAAGGCTGTGACCTCTTCTCATTTTCAAAGTGCCTTAAATGACTTGATGGAGCATTTGGTTTCATTTAGGCTCTGGCACCTGCTGCATCACCTCCTGAGAAGTGACACTTTATGTGGTGACTTCTTAGGGAATTCAGTTAAGCTCTCACCAAGCTGGCCCTAGTTAGTCAGTGAGATGAAAATATAGTCCCAGTAATATGTGCTACAGTTTTAGACTAAGTATATCTAGTTTTAGAGTAAGTATATCATGCTGTTGTTATTTGAAAGCATGTATTAAACTTAGATTACACATTTATAAATATCAAAGCAAAACATAAAAGTGTTTTCGTTAGAATTGCTGCTACCAGGTAGCTTTCTCTCTAAACTAAGCTTATTTTTTTATTGAAGAGTAGATTCTCTTCTTGTGGTGATATCTTCTCACCGGTAAAGACTCACCACTATTTTGAATAGAGGGTTCTTTTGTGTTTAATATCCAAAAGCAGCCCTATTCTGTTTTATGTTTAGGGTAAACAAGAATCCTGTACATTGACAAAAGGTAAAGCTCTATGTTAAACCTATGTTATTATACAGTCTGCATTCACTGATTTATTATTCAATTCTATTACAGTTTATTTGACATTGTTTAAGTTATGATGACCTATAAAACTTGACTGATTTTGATATTAAATGATCAGAATAATTAGATTCTAAATTTAGTTTCTTCACATGTAAAATGGAAAAAATATAAATATATTGCTAAATGGTCATGTTGCAAAGTACAAGAACAAATCAAGGCTTGAATTTTAGCTCTGGTAAATGCTAAATAGCTTTGAGTTCAAGAGAAAATCCCTCTATGAACTTTACTTTCTTCTTCTGTAAAAAATGGATGGGACCCACTCTGTAGAGGTGTCATGAGGACTAGGGATATATGTAAAGATGCTCAGTAAAAAGTAATAGTCATTTAATTATGGTAATATTATTAACAAATTAACTTCATATCTTAAATATTTACTAGAATATTATTTTCAGAAGATCTTATTGTCAACTTCTTTAATACTGTATCCTGAAATCAATCATCAGATAAATAACATGACCAGAAATTCCCCACAATTCTTCATTTTGCTGGTTAATGGCATCTTTAGGGGATTCCTTCTTTTCTCCAATAAAGCGATTATGTGAATGAGGTGAGGAGGTGGTAATTTTAATCATAATTTAATAGAGAAGGAAAGGAATATGTTTAAACTTTGATTCTTAATTTGGAGAGGAAATGATAAGGCATTTGCCAGTTTGCTGTAAGCTGAAGGCAAGATGAGTCTGGGATAATATGAGCATAAAGCTCCTTTTATTGAGAGAGGTAAATGCTAGCCTGCAGAAATTCAAAATCACTCTTCTCTTGATCTTCCTTTTCTGTCTTTTCTCTTCTTTCATCTGACTTCTGAGTGTTCATATTCTTTGGCATTAAACAGCTGTAGGGATTTTCTTCCTCTTGAATTCTAGGTGATTGGAGGAATGCTCAAATGGTCATATCAAGTTTATTAGTAGCAGGAATAACTGAAAATAATAAGAAATATACAGAATAGCAGCTTAAAAGTTTGAAAATGAAATAATTATCCAGTGAAGTCAGAATGTATAAGTGTTAATAAGGAAAAAAAATTAAAGCCTATGTCTTCCCTTATCTTTTTTCCTCTTTTTTTTTCATTTGATGATTTCATTTATTTTCAGCATGTTTGACTTTTTATGAGACAGATAATACAAAGGAATGAAACATTTGTGTGTTTTAGTAGATCCATTAAACAATAAATTATAATGAGGCACAATCTTGGGGTATGTACTCTAGGTCTGTAATCTAAAATGTAATGAGAAAACAAGTCTACAAATACACTTTTTGTATAGATAACACTGAAGTTTGCAAATATTTCACAAGAATTAAATATTTCTTTGACCAATGAAATCATGTTATTCAATATTATCAATCTCATTTATTTTAATTTTCATAGATAATGAGCAACTAGCTACAGGTTATATTTAATTATGAATAACTGCATAATACAGATGCATCCTCTGTTAGACACATGATAAAATCAGTTATGCATTTAGGTCTGTGTAACAGAAAACCTAACACACCCTTTGTTAACAGAAAATCCCACAAACTGAGTTATTGAAATAGAGGTTTGTAATTTCACAAAGTGAAGGCGAGTTGTTTGGGCCTTAGCCTGGACCCATCCTTTATCTTTCAGCTTTACTATCCTGAGCATATGGTCTTTATTCTTATGCTTAGAAGATGACAGGGCACATCTAAGAGCACAGGCCTACTCACATGGCCATTTTAGCCAAGCATATGTTAATTTTCCTGTAAACTCCATCTAGTTTTTTAAATTTACAAATTATTCACCGGAACTGTCTCATGGTCATTCTCAGCTGAAAGTGAGCCTGGATAATCAATGTGTTTAGATGTACACATATCTTCCTGAGAATGTCCTTTCGCCTCATCACAGCTTCCCAGGGCTCTTTCCTTTGCTCCAAAGAGGAGACTACATCTAGTTAAAGATGAAAAGTCTCAGTGAGACCATGTTGTAGTTCCTCAACAGTTTCTATCTGTGTAGAAATTCTTTTGAGCAGAATCTAGACATTTTCACTCCTGAGGGAAGTCTACAGCCACATCTCTCAATATCATCAACCCCTAAGTCATGGCTTTCATGTTACTAAGGCCTAATCTATATTTTTCTGGATTGTCAGGGGGAAATTCAGAGACTTTTGGCTGCTCAACATGAGCTGATTTGGTCTCCTCAGTCACCTGGTCCTACAACTTGGGAGTACCCTCATGTTCTCTTTTTAATATCATAGGTATTTTACTCTTAAAAAAAATATGGAATGTTTTGAGAGGAAATGAGTTCATAAATTACTAATAATTTTTCCATGTCTTTGGGCTCATTAAAAAACGATCTGATTTATCAAGTTACTTGGAGAATATACTGTTTGCGAAGCTAGAACGAATAGCTAAAGATGTTAATTAATTTATATCCAGTCTTTAAAACACAAATTGTCTTTTGTTATTTAATGACATAGAAGCTTATGGGGGCTTTAGCATTATACCTTTTTGTGCTTTTTGAAGCTTAAGATGTATAACTATTATTTTTCAGAATATACCTACAATAGACTTTTTATATGAATATAGGATTTTATCATCATAGGCAATTTTAGTGTTTTGTCTTTCACAATATGACAAAAGAACAATTTGTGGAAGAATGTGATTTCTATTTGATGTCAGAATAGAAGATCAATGTCTGGGTTTACATTTATTTTCTTTCCTAAGAGGTTATTATACATGATCATTCTGTACTATCATTTGGAGATCATGAATAACTAAAGTATGAGTTATAATTGCTTTTTAATTGTTTAAAATCCTCTCTCAAGAGGTTTTATTGATTATTCCAGGATTCTGGAGGTTCTCAAACTAATTCATGTTTGATATTTTCAAGATTTTTTTTTCTGCCATCTTTAATCTTTCTGCATTAAAAATCTCATAATCTTGTTTGTGTCTTTTTTTTCCGACCACAAATGCAAGTCTTCCATCCTCTTGATGATTTCAATTGGCAGTGCTGTTTTGTTGTTTTAGGTTATACTTGCTAGTGATAGGACTTTAGTGAAACTAATAGGTCTCTTTTTGCTTACTTCCCTAAAGTACCTTTCATTGAAAACTATATGCTGTCCCTGCAGTGTTAGATCTATTCACAAATACAACACATAAGCAAGAAGTACTTAGAAACAAGAGTGTTATAAAAACAAGTTTGGTTGTAGCAAGGTCACAATACCTTTACAGTTAGAAGACATTAAAAAATATAGTGAATTTGGAAAACTGCAGATTGTGTTGGATTTTTAAAAGAAAAAATTATTTTGAAATACATATAGACTCATAGAAGGTTGCAAATATAGTACAGAGAAGGCTTTTGTACCCTTCACCAGTCTTGCCCCAGTTGTATCTTGCTTAATTACATACATATATTGCAGTATCAAAACCAAGAAATTGACATTGATACAATCTATACACCTCATTTAAATTTCATCAGTTTTTACATGCTCTTATTTGTGCGTATATAGTTCTGTGTACTTTTATCACCACTATGTATTAATATAATCACCACCAAATGAAGATAAAGAACTATTCCACCACCAAAAAAAACTCCCTTATTTCTTTATGTTCACACTATCCCCTTTTCCTCCACCCCTAACCTTTGGCAACCACTGACCTGTTTTCCATCTCTCTATTTTTTTTTAATTTTCATTTTTAGAATATTATAAATTAAATCATATGTAATCTTTGGAGATTGGATTTTTTTTCCCACTCAGCCCAATGCCTTTGAGATCTGTCCAAGTTATATACATCAAATTTGTTCCTTTTTGGCATTGAATAATATTTCATTGTATGGATGTACTACTTTGTTTATCCATTCACCTGTTGAAGAACATTTGGATTGTTTCCAGTTTTTGGCTATTAAAAATATTGCAATAAAACTTAGATATTAATATTTATGTACAAGCTTTATTTCTCTGAGAGAAATGCCTAAGAGCGTGATTGCTGAGTCATATGGCAAGTGCATGTTTAACTTTGTAAGAAATAGTCAAATATGTTTTCTATAGTGTCTGAAGTGTTTGCATTCTGACAAGAAATGTATGGAAGGATCCAATTTATCTGTATTCTTGCCAGTGTTTGTATTGTCACTTTTTAAAAAAATATTAGCTGTTCTAATATTTGTACACTGACATATTATCATGGTCTTACTTTGCATTTTTCTAATAGCTAATTTTGTTGAAAATCTTTTACAATACTATATACCGCCTATATATTCTCTTTGGTGAAATGTCTGTTTATGTTTTTTGTCCATTTTTAAGTGGATTGATTTTCTTTTCTTTTAAACTTTGAGTTTTGAGACTTCTTTATTTTAGTACAAGCCCTTTGTCAGATATTTGTTCTGCAGATATTTTCTCACAGTCTATAGCTTGCCTTTTCATTTTCTAAACAAAGTCTTAAACAGAACAAAAATTTTTAATTTTGAATTTTTGTTGTTGTTTTTATTGTGTATGGATTGTGCTTTCGTTGTCGTGTATAAACGCTCTTTGATAACTCTAAGACCTAAAGATTTCCAGGAGCATTTTCTCCTAGAAGTCTGTTTTATGTTTTACATTTAAGTTTATAACCCATTTTGATTTGTTTTTGTATTAAGTTTGAAGTTTAGGTCAAGATTTATTTTATTGCTTATGGATATTTGATTCCTTTTTTTTTTCAGTTTTATTTAGAAATAATTGACATGCATCACTGTATAAGTTTAAGGAATACAGCATGATGGTTTGATTTATATGTGTTGTGAAAAGATTACCACAATAGGTTCAGCTAATATCTATCTTCTCATACAAATACAATAAAAATAAAAGAAGAAAATAAAAAAATAAAAAATAAATTTCTTTGTAATGAGAACTCAAGGTTTACTCTTTTAACAACTTTCTTGTATATCATAGAGCAGAGTTAAATATATCATTATGTCATACATTACATCCCTAGTACTTATCTTACGACCATAAGCTTGATCATTTCTTTTTAAGATTATCAACTACTAGACATATTGAGAAGCTACCTGACTAAAAATAAATTAATCTTTAATCAGTTCACTGAAATGTATGAACAATGACATTTTTTATATATATTATAGGTTATTGAGAGCAGTGGGAACTAATTAACCTGTCATTTTTCTTATTTCTAAGATTTTATTTTAATTTTTGGTTATTATCATAAGGCAGCCCCAAAACTTTAGGAAGCAGGGGAAAAATAATTTGTGAAATATACGATAATTTATTCCCAAGTAGTTACCTCATATTAGAGTTTTTGTTTTTAATTTTCATATTTCTTATTTGTCATAACATTTTTTATATTCCAAATATATATAGATGATAATTAATGTAGATTGAACTTGTAATTTTAATTTGACTTTTCAAGATTTTTTTTATTTCATGTCATACTTAGAACCCATTCATTTGTCAGTATCACATATTCTTTAGTTCTACATTATAAATTTGCTTTTAAAAACAACTTTCATAACTATATAAATGCCTAACCATTGTACTATGTATCTGAAATGAATATATATATGTGTGTGTATATATATATATATGTATGTATATATATAAACTTTCATGCATTTTGCCTGTTTATTTGATTTAAATGACAAGTCTCCAAAAAAATTTTATGCTGTACTCTCATTTGTAGGAATGATTAAATCTTAGCTAAAGTAATGTTATTATTTTCTAAGATTCTAAGATTACTTTGTACATAAATGAAACTAACCTTTGGTTTATTTCAATCTTAATATTTATTTTGATGTTTGATAGGATTCATGGTCTTATATTAGAAATCAGAGCATATCACCTTTCAAACAGAAATACTTAGATGTTGAGAGGTGAAAGTTACTACTACATTTATTAGGCAAAATTTGGAAAATTTGTGAATAAGATAGCTAAAAATGTACCCACCTTTAAACTGAAAAGTAGAGAGGAACTTTTGAGGTTTTGTTAATTCTACAATGATTACTCAATGTATTGAGTCTGAGACAATAACATCCAAAAAAGACTTCTGCCAACTTACCGATAATAAATTATCATCACAGTAATTATTATTATGATTTACATATATTTCATTTTACACACTTGTATTTGAGATCTGCATTTCTAAGAAGGTGCCAGATGATACTGATGTTGTTTCACAGATAATATTTTGACTAGCAAGGCATGGCATGGTTTCAACAGTTCAAAACTGAGTTTAGTGAGGGACCAAATTTTATTTTGTAAATAGTTACCGTATATGTTCTAATTTCTTAAAACTAATTCATATATACTAATATTAATTTTATTAATATTTACTAGAGATTAAGTTTTTTAAAAATGATCACGATTTTTCTACTTATTGTAGGTAAAAGGGGTTTTGTTTTAGTATGATCAAAGTTGCATTTTCTTATATCCGAATTGTGTTTCATGGTTACATATGGATTTTTAGGGTATGATACAGAAGGTGACCACATAGAGAAAATTTTCCCCCACACTGGTGAGCATTTGAGTCATAGTCTGTTTCATTAATTTGCTCATTTAACAAACCTATTTTCAACATCCTTTCTGTCCTAAGTATTTTGATATATGGTAGCAGAACAAATATGAGAAAGATAGGCTTCCCGCCTGATGGGAGCTCTAACTGGGGAGATGAACAAGTAAACACATATTTGTGTATAAAATTCAGAGTAAGACTGATAAAAGCATATCCTATTCTGTTAAGGGGAATATATACCACAAAGAAGTTTATTTGAATTGCTTTAAATTCTTAAAATTATTTCTTTTTGAAAGGAGGACAGAGTCTTGAAGAATGTAGACAAAGTCTCTGAAACTCTTATTTGGAGAGTCAAAGAATATGATAGCTAAGACATTTATCTCCAATGAAACTATAATGAAGTCGTTATGTAACCTTTACACAGCTTTTGTTGCTCTTAAGTGAAAGTTTACTTGCAAAAATGGTTCAGTTGCAAAATGTGCTTGTGTAAGAATTGCCACATTGTGTTAAGAACTGAAGCCTGTTAGTTTATAAATCATATTTGATAAAATATCAGTAAGTTTCTTTATAACAGATGAGCTCATTTTGGAAGGGATTGTGGACTATTTTTAGAGGCAATGAGGCAATTCCTAAGTAACCTAAGGGCACCTATTCCTGAAAAAGTCAGGGGGACATTTTGATGTGTGTCACTTAGTACGCAGGTTCCCAGAAAAGCAAATAAATGCTGAATGCCTCCTCCTGACTTGACTCTAAGTGTCTCACATAGGTCAGCACTATTCAATAGAAATATGAGCCATGTATAAAATTTAAAATTTTCTAGTAGCCACATGAAAAAAAAGTAAAAAGAAACAAACTTTTATAATACTTATTATTTAACTTAGTGTTTCCAAAATACAATGTGTCATTTAAAAAAATTACTGATGCAATATTTTACATTTATTTTTCATACTTAGTCTTTGAATTTGGCTGCGTATTTTTTCATTTATAGCATATCTCAATTGGAGCTAGCCATATTTCAAGTGCTCAGTAACCACATCTAGCTAGTACAGGTTTAGATTATGTATTTGGAAGAGGACATTTTATAGAAAGAGTTGGTATAACCCATAAATACATTGAAGGGGAAAATTAAAGAAGGAGAAAGGTTCATTTAGCTATGTGTTCCTGATAACAGAGGAAAGGAAACCCATAGATTTTCTGATTTACCTAACAAAGGGAGTCAGCAATTATTGACCAGTGACTGTTTTTATACCTGAAGATAAATAAATGGATGGTGTCTTAAATGTAAACATGGATAGAGGCCACATCCTTAATTAACTGGGGTTGACTAGGTAGCCACATTTTCCCTCAAGTTATTTGGTATGACTTTGTTCACATTGTTCTTTTCACTTAGATAATTCTTATTTATGTCATATTTTCTTATGCTAAATGCATTACATCTGTCCCATAAAGCAAAACAACAACAAAAAAACACAAAACAAAACAAAAACATAAGTCAGCCAAAGTAACTCTGGTCCTTCTTTATGAAATGACTGAGATCAGGTGGCTATTCTGTACTCTAACAGACCTTTTAGTATGTGCCAACCTCACTTTGACTCAGCCCAAATAACAGCTGTTCCTAACTTCGTTGTCCCAAGAATCTTGCTACTGTGCAGTGACTCATTCATTATGACTTGCATTATTCCCGAATTGGTTTCTGCTTGTGAGAGAGAAGGGCTGGAAGGATTGCTCTCTGATCACTCTTCAAGTTACCCACAGTATTGGGGGGAGAGGGGGGTGTGCATGGACACGTATATCTTGTATTTTATGTCCTTTTCTTCATGACTTGCTTTTCTTATTCTTCTAGTTGGTAGTTTCTTCAGTGTTTATACTTTTTATCTATTTTGTACTTACTTTGCATACTTAATAGTTACCCTTATAATATTAGTTAAAAATATTACTGTTTATAAAAGCATTTGCCCTCATGAACTGTCAGATTCTTCCTATAGAATGCTTTTTCCTCACTGTAGATGCCCAGTACTTACTGCATCCTTGCGATGCAGGATGTGTGTTTTGAATTTAAGAAGAAAAGAGTATATTTAGGGAACACATTGTCTTTTAGGTGTTTTTCATAGAGTTTAGAATAGAGGTTTGCACTCCAGGGGTAATGCAAGTAGATATTGACTGGGGGTCTAGTCCAGCTTGTACTATATTATTAGAAATATAGAAATATTTCTTACCATAGTTGTTGGAGGGTCCCTAGAAACACTTGAAAGTAATTCTTGTATCATGTAGTGGTTTGTGGTGGGCAAAACCTCTCTTACATATAGCTTAACCTTACTTGTGTCTGATACTACTCGTGAAGAAGATTGTAATTTGTACATTGTGCTTTTATCAGGTTGCTGTTCCCAATGCAGTTAGTATAATTTTTCATTTCATAACAATCCTCAGGCAATTCTATTTCACAATGCTTTCTATTTCAGAACATTCTTCTATTTAAAAAAACTTTTTCTTTGCCTCAGGCCCAACATGTTTTTCTAGCCAGGCCAGTAGTAATTTCTATCTCTGCTGGGTTGAAATTACTACTGTTAAAATTCTATGTGGATTTCCTAGAAATGTCTTTTTACTTTTATTTTATTTTTTTTAATTTATGGCATAGCAAATTCTGGGATGCCTATGCTTTTATTTATTGATATTACTTTGGTTCAAACCTGTGTTAGTTTTTTGGATTGTAAACCAGACTGTATTCTTAATGAATAAAAATTTAACTTTCCACCTAAACTTTTAGTCATCCACAAAATTTTCTTGAATAACAGTATTCACAGTAGAATAAGAAACTGTTTTACTGATTAAGACAAAACATTGAAGTTTATTTAATAGGTAACAAATTTCCTTTTTAAGGTGGTATCTTAAAAGTGAGTGAAACAAATTACCTGGAATACTATCCCAGATGATCATGAATTAGGCTTGCTTTTAGTTTGAGATAAGACAGCATTCTAAATGGAGGCTTTTGGAGCTGCTCTTGGGTTGAATTTGGTAATAATAACAGACTTTAGAGGGACTTATGTTTTTAACGAGGGAAGTCTGATAAACAGGCAAACAAGAGAAAGCCTTGTTCTCTTACCATTAGCCACTTCTGACTTCTACCGATATAAATTTTGAAACATCTTTTATAATATCAAGGTTTTCAAGAGATTCCAAGGAATATGTATAAAGAGACCAAGGGCTAAACTAAAATTAGAACTCTGGCTATGCTATAAATATGTATTAGACATTTATATATGTTGTATATATTGTGTGTGTGTCTGTGTATAAGTGACTTTTATATCATGTCTTCTCCAAGTTGGAATAAATGTTTTCCCATTCATTGTACTATATCTGTGTACAAACATAGGAGAAAATGGGGATTTTCCTTTCTTTGGGGAAAGCCATCATAGTGTTAAAAAAGGAGAAAGGAAAAGTACTTTTTTGGGTTATAGTTTGCATTTTAAATTTCATTGCTGTTCCTCTCAACTTCCATCTGTGTTGACATTTGGGAATTTTTCTGTTGCTCTTTCTCAAATGGAGTGGAAAAGCTTAAAACAGAATTTACACTTTTAAATACAACTGAAGCTCTATTGCATCATGCTTCACTCTGGGTCTGACTACTTTTACTTTGGCTTAAAAAAAAATTTGTTGAACGAAATATTTCTCAAGCTTATAACACTACTGACTATTATACATTATTTGCAACCATTTCTTTGCACTAATGGAAATTCAGACTGAAAAATACAATGATAAGTATTAAAATTTTAGGCACTTTATATTTTATAGCATTGAAGAGATGTTTTTATATAGATATTAGTTAATTGCTTATTAATGACATTTTAGTTTTATTTTATTTTACTTTACTTTTAAATTAAAGTTTCGTTATAACCTAGGAAATAGTGAAAATATGGATATGCCAGTGAGTAGCTAGGTCAGGTGTTATATTACTTGTGTTGATTCTATACTCAATTTTATTATTATTATTTTTTAACTTTCTAAATCTCAAGCACTTTGCATATTCTCTCTCTCTGTCTCCCTCTGTGTCTGTGTATGTCTGTATGTATGATATCTTGGCTGAATAATTAGTGGCCTGGACTTCTGTCCAGTGAATAATAGGATTAACTGTCTGATTCCAGCTTTGTTCAATTTGAGCTGTAACAGAACACCATAGAGTAGATGGCTTAAGCAATAGACATTTATTTCTCTCAGTTCTGGAGGCTGGGAAGTCCAAGATCAAGGCCCTGACAGATTCAGTGTGTGCAGAGAACACTATTCCTTGTTTGCAGATGTCTGTCTTCTCCTTATGGTATTACCTGGGGACAATGGGGTGGGGGGAGAGGGTGGAGAGAGAGAGGGAGGGAGGGAGAGAAGCAAGCTCTCTCCAGTCTCTTCTCCTAAGGTCACTAATCCCATTCATGAGGGCTTCACTCTCATTAACTTAATTACCTCCCCAGAGGCCCACCTCCTACTACCATCATATTGGATTTAGGATTTCGACATAGGAATTTTAGGGGCACACAAACATTCAGTCAATAACAATTCTCTAAGACTTTCTAGTTTTTAGTGTTTGTGATGGATTCTTTTAATAAAATTTTTAATAAAATTAGTTTTTAGATTTTAAATTGTGTTCATGCATGTGCACGGATACACTCATGTTTTTCAACATTCAGGCAATATAGAAGAAGCTCATTGTAATTTTCTAATACAGCCATTAGACTAGTGATCATTTAATAGAGTAATCACTTTTAATAATGAGGGCTACATGATTGAAATTAGGTAGTAGTAGATTTTTGGGTTCATTAAATTTAAGTACTGTGAAAGGTAAAGAAAGAAATAGTACAAGTCTCCCAAAATTTGTTACCTTCAAATTGGAAAGACTGGGGCCATTAAATGTTTCAGGGTTCCTGGGAAGCAAGTCAGAGGCCTGTTTATAGGCAGATATAATTCATTCAGTGGGTAGTGTGGAAAAGTAGTTAAGCTATTTATTTCGTTAAGTTGAAATAATTATAATTAAATTCTTTTTGGAGAACAATAACATTGTATGTGAAGTTTTGTAAGATCTGAGAAGGAAAAGATATTTTAAGAGCATTTATTGCATTTTAGGTTTTCTTCAAAGAAGTAATAAATACAGTGCTAACTCTGGACTGAGCAGATACAATGGTTGTCATACCAACAATTAAGCATTCATTTTAATAATGTTTTTGACAAGACTCTAAGCCATTTCTTTTCACTTTCCTCCCTGACTAGTCATCAGAAGTCTGCAGACACACTTAACTTACAAAGAAGGAAAAGATGCAAATAATTTGTATTGGATTTCTTTGTATTGTATTGTGATGTTTCTGTCTAGTATGATGTAGAATTGGTGTATGTTAGTGAGTGTATTAGGTAAGGAAGTATTTGTTTCTTGAGTGAATGCATTCATGAAGACTGGAGACCCTGCAACATAATTTCTGTATAATCTTAATAACAGCTAACTGGTTAACCAGTTAAGCTAAATGTTTAATTCCAGAGGCAAATGTATATTCATTAGATATTAGCTATATTTTTTGTATTAACTGATCCTTTTATTCTTTTTCCTTTTGTATTGTTTCCTCTCTCCTGGTTCCATTTCTGGCTATGCTCTTTAATTGATTTTTTTGACTGGTCAGTTAATTAGATGTAAAGTGATAATAGCCGATAATAACTAGTGTTTATTCTTATGTATTATACATTTAAATGTTGGTGTTTGCAGGCTAATCCAAGATCAGTCATTTGAGAATTAATGACTTTCAGCTGTGAATGGTGTCCACCCATACATAATGCTGTTAAGAAAAGCCAGAACAAAACATACAAAACCAAAAACACATAATCACAAACTATGTGGTCACATGTTGGAGACCACCTCACTTTTAATTACTCTTTTCCTAGTAAATACACTAGGCAGAAGAGAACTGTAATTGAGGGAAATGGTTGCAGTAACTAGCTAAAGGTCGCATGATAAGGCACAGAATTCAAAACAGGGAGGAGTGTAAGATAGTTACTGAGATTTTTCTTTCTCTAATAGTGCAAATAGTCAAGAATAGTGCTTCTGGATCACCTGTGGGTCTTGCTAAAATGCAGATGCAGTAGGTCTGTGGCAGAAACTGTGAATTTGTGTTTTGAACAAGTTCTCAGGTGATGCTGCTGGACCACAATTCGAGTAGCAAAGTCAAAAAAATGCATGAAGTTGTTGATTATATTGACTGTCTACTTTTTTACCCCCAATTTTTTACTTTCTTTTTTTTCTTTTTTCTTTTTGTTTTGGTCTTAGTTTCCAAAACTTACTTATCTATGTTTTCAATGAAATCATCGTCTTTTAATTTATTATAAGAATCCAAATTTCTTGTTTTTTCTGTAGTATTATAATGCATAATATAGCATCAATGCCAAATTCTTGCAAATCTTTTAGCTAAGGTTAATTTTGTGCCTTTAACCTTATTTTACAGTAAAGGAGCCTGTACTGTTGCTACTTTGAGTGACTCATCTAAGATGGTAGAATTTCACTAGGCTTAACTCAGAAGATTACTCTAGTAATCTTCATGTTGTGCTAAAATATCCCATGTAAAAACAAAGATACTCTAGTGATCCTGTGATCATTTCAGTAGAAGTTTCACCGCTTGGTTCAAAGCACATTTCTTATGCCTTTCAGAGGTTTTTTGCCTGTGGAACATAATTAACATGTCAGGATTTCCCCAAGACTGATCCATGATTTACATTTTAAATTAGAAAGTCATTCGTTTTGCCACCTAGCTTTTCTTAAAATCATCCAGCATTAAACTTATATGTCCACAAATACAGTGAAGGAAATTATTTTCTTGTAATCTGCTATGGAAAATTAATATGAGAAAATATATGTTCGCAAACTGCTCTGTAGCAGTGGTCATTACAAAGTGAGTTATGTACATTGTACAAAGAGGAGGAAGTGCACATGGGTTTTGGGGTGAGATTAGGTTTGAATTTTGGCTGTGCCTTAGGACTTTATTTCTTTGGGCCAGAGTTCCTTTATATGGGAAAATGAGTCAAAACAAAAAACAAAAAACATGTGCCAGAGTTGTTCCAAGGATTAACTTTAGCAGGAAGATGTATTTAAGACAGCTGTCCTCAAACTTTTTGGCATCAAGGACTGGTGCTCCTATAAGAATCTAATGCCTGATGAGCTGAGGTGGAGCTGAGGTGGTGATGCTAGCACTGGGGAGCGGCTGTAAATACAGATAAAACTTCATTGGCTTACCCACCACTCATCTCCTGCTGTGTGTCCCTGTTCCTAACAGGCCACAGATTGGTACCAGTCCGCAAGCTGTGAGTTGGGGAGCCCCGATTTTAGGCATTCAGCATGTTGCCTGGCAGATATTAAACACTGAAATAAGTATCTATTGTTAATATTATTTAACATCACCTTTTCCTGGAGTTAAGACAAAATTCAGATGTTAGACAAAAATGGAAAAGTGTAGGTTAAATAAAAGCACTGCAATACATAATAGTTAATTTTTATGTAATTGTTTATTACGGACTACAGAAATGAACTACAGAAACTTAAGCCAAAATCATGCCTACTTACCACCGTTCTCCCTTTCATTCTCCATTTATATAATGCTTGGATATATGTTTTTGATTAAAAACAAAAATAAGAAAATTAGCAGAAATATTTTCTAAGGGAGTAGAATATATAAGTCAATCCTCAAAGGATGACAAACCAAGGTAAAATTGGCTTAACTTGTTTGGGAAGCCTCATGGAAAAGACTCAAGTCAAGAATGAAAACACTCCCAATAAAATCAAGTCAGCAGGAGAATAAGTTCCCACATTATTGTGTTGCCTGAGTTTATGGAGACTAACAACTTTATTTTTCTATTAAGGGAAGTTAGAGTCTTAGATCCAAACTCTCCTGAGTGATGTATTTACTAGGCAGTATGTTAGGTTCTAGGTTTGCCTCTGTCTTCAGTTTTGGGCAATTATTGCCTAGTTGAAGGTAATAATAATATAGTGACAAATGCTAGTACAGTAGTCCCCTCTTACCTGCGGTTTCACTTTCCATGGTTTCAGTTACCTGTGGTCAGTTTAGGTCTGAAAATATTAAATGGGAAATTCCAGAAATAAATCATAAGTTTTAAATTGCATGCACTTCTGAGTATTGTGATGAAATCTCACATAGTCCCACTCCATCCTGCCTGGGACGTTAATCACTCATTTTGTCCACTGTCTTCAGGCTATATACAGTCTCTGCCTGTTAGTCATTTATTAACATCTAGTCATGGTATCACAGTGCTGGTGTTCAAGTAGCCTTTATTTTACTTAATAATGGCCTCAAAGTAGTGATTCACACTTGGAGATGATCATCTCTGCCTTTTATGTAAATGGTGCTATGTAACTAACTACTCAGTAGAAATCTACTATTATCATTGATTTCTCTCTTTTTCACTCTTTTAGCCTCCTCCCCCCTCATTATTCCAAAATTTATGTCCTATTAAATGTCACTGTTTTACCTCTCTAGTGCTAACACTCTAGCCCAACTCACTGTTATGTCTGATGCAGCTTGGAACTGGTCTTCCTGCTTCTACTTACCACCATTCCCCTTTTCATTCTCCAAATATCTACAAGTATGATTTTTCTAAAAAAGTAAGTCTGTTTAAAACTGCGTAATGTCTTTATGTTTTGATTACAGTTTCCTTGGCTGAATGGTATGTACCAATTACATTTTCAGAGAGTTAGGAGACAATTGTGTCACACAGGGTAAGTATGGTAGCTTAGGTTGGGTATCTAACTTGACCACTGCAGATTTTGGACTTCTCGGTCTCCATAATAATGTAAGCCAATTCTTTATAATAAATACCTGTATATCTCCTATTGGTTCTGTATCTCTGGGGAATTTAGACTAATACAGATTTTAATCATTTGAATGTCTAGAGAACGTCATCTTGGGCCAGTACACTAAAGCCATCATACTTTTTGAATTTCATGAGCAGGGAGTAACAAGCAATCTAGATGCTTTAGTGGGACTCTTACATGCCAGATAGTAGATGGTAAACTGTATGCTATATTCTGGTAATCTTGTAAAGTTTAACTCAATATAGTGTTTGAATATTTCCTTTTTCCAAATGGCTGGTGATTAATTAATGAAGAAAAACAAAAAGTTCCATATTCATTTGAAACAAGGATACTCATTTTGAACAATTTACACAGTATCAAACCTCTGAAATATAAATTTATCTACAGTTTTTGACATAGGCTTTGTCTTTGAATAGTGATTATTTTTATTGTTTGTCAATTAGAAAATACATTTATGGAAGTTAGTGTATTTTACACATACACACATATGTAAAAATTAATGTGATATTTTAAATACAACTTTATAGTTTAATGATTTATACATAAAAATGAGAATAAAAGTTAGTTTGGAAAGTTTAGAAGTAAATCAGAGTTTCTGTCCTCAGTTTTTATAATCGATTATGCCTGATGCTCCTCAACAAATAAAATCTTGTTTATATTTAGTAATATAACAGATTACTGCAGAAAATAAATACTTTTATAGGTAACAGAGGCAAATTTGTCCATCTTTCACCCTTTGTTCAAGTAAATTAACATAATTTATTTTAGTGATTAAGTATTGTTTATTATGGTCCAGTTATAGTGATAGACACTTGGAGTATAAGAGTGAACAAAACAGATTAAAATGTGTACATTTGAGGAGCTTACTTTCTAGTAGCAGGAGACCGGCAATACACAATAAATATAATAAATATTGGATAGTAAATGCTGTGACAAAAAGAAAACAGAAGAGTATAAGGGACACAGTTGTGAAGGAGTGATTATAAAAGGTATTTTTTTCAGAATAGGAACTATCGAGAATCTGACATTTGTGCAAACACCTGAAGGGGTTAGTTTTGTAGATACCTGTGGAAGAGTGTTCCAAACAGAGGAAATAGCCAGTGCGAAATCCCTTAGGCAGGGGTTTGTTTGGAGTATTCAAGAAACTGGAAGTAAAACAGTATGGGCATAGTGAGTTAGAACAGTAAGAAATGGCATAAGAAAGATAAATGAGTAAGGCTCAGATTATACAAGTACTGTGTAGATTGCTACTGATTGGCTTTTACTGTAAGGTGGGAGCCACTGGAGATTTTTGAGCAGAGAAATGACATGATTTTACTTATGATTAAAATGATTATTGTATTTGAGTTTTCCAGAAAAAACAGATCAGTTACACACACACACACAAACACTCAGAGATTTATCATGAGGAATTTGTTTATACGATTATGTAGGCTGAGAAGACCCATGACCTGCTCTCTGCAAGCTGGAAACCCAGGAAAGCTGGTGGTTTAGTTCTAGTCCAAGTCTAAAGGTTTAAGATCCAGGAGAACTGATGGTATGTTATGATTCAACTCTGAAGGCCTGAGAACCAGGAGTGCAGATGTTATAATGGCAGTCTAAGGGCAGGAGAATACCAGTGTCTCAACTTAGCAGTCAGGCAAAGAGAGTGAATTCTTCCTTCTTCCACCTTTTCCTTCTATTCAGGAGCTGAAAGAATTTGTTGATGTCTACAAATAATGGGGAAGGCAGTCTGCTTTACTCAGTCTACCAGTTTAAATGCTATTCTCATTCGGACACATCCTCAGATACCCAGAACTAACATGTAGCCATATATCTGGTTACTCCATAGTTCAGTCAAATTGACATGTAAAATTAACCATTGCAATTACTCTAAGTGACCATATTGAAAATAGACTATAGGAGGCAAGGATGTAAGCAGGAAGGCCAGTTATGGCTATTGCATAATCCAGGTGAGAGACGATGATGATTTGACCAGTATCTTAGCAGTGGAGGTGATAAAAAGTGATGAGATTTTGTACCTATTATGAAAATTGAGCCAAAATACCTCTTGATGGACTGGATATAAGCTAAAGAGAGGAATCAAGGATGTCTCCAAGGTTTTTGGCATAAACAATAGGGGAGAGTTTAGGAGACCTACGCTGAGGTTGTCAGTTACAGGAACAGTACTAGAACTTGGGTTTTGATATTTTTAGCTTGCAGGTTTAGATGCTTAAATCTCATAGATGGTAGGAAAAATAACTACCTTTATTTGTAATTTTTTAATATAGTTTTATCTGAGATTTTAATTATTTTTGAATGGAAATGGGCTTGCTGTGTATGTTTGCCTGATATAAAATGTGCTATACTATAGTCTAATGTCCTATTTGTGAATGATAATTATCTTGATTAATAGCAGTCTTTCTATTTCATTTTACCCACTGACCTGGATCGATGCAATTCTCGTAGTGTTTATGTGTATTCATTGATTTAACAACTGTTTTTTAATACTTACTGTATGTCAGGCATTGTGTTAGGTGCTGGGCTACAGCAATAAACAGAACAGTTGTCTTCATGATGCTGTAATCAATATGGCAAAAGATATTTTGTATGTTTGTTATTGTTTCATTTTTGTTTTTCCCATTAGTTCCTGTGGCATAATTGGAACGATAAATTTGTCTTTATTTGGGGATAAATGTAAGTTTTTAGAAATACCATATCTATCAAGTACCTACAGTAAATAGATGTTAATCAAAATAGTATGATCTAAGATGATTTATTTATAGAGATATAGTAGTAGGGAAACCTCAGCTGCAACACCTATAGCCTGAAGGAATGATAGAAGGAATAGTTGGTATAATTTGGAAGGAGACTGATGTAGAGTCATCCATTTTGTGAAGATCAGTGGTCTTAGGTCAGGGGACATAGTTGGCTCAATTACAGGGAGGAATCCTGGAGAGTATCTTGATCTACTTCCCGTCCTCTCTCTGATTCTTTCTGGATCTCTCCAGTGGCCAAACTCTACTGCAGATCAGAGGTCTGTTGATACAGTCCACACAAGTCATATTTCTGGAGTAGAGAATAGTGTGCAGAATGATGGAGAATTGGCCTGGAGGAGCAAATGAAAGATATCTGGCACAATCTTCCCCTTTTGCCTCTTGGCCTTATTCTTTTCAAGGTAAAAAGTTTGTGGTACCAGTGCAGGCAATGTACAAGGTCTCATTAGCTACTCTATCATCAGGTGAAGTCAAACTAGTCATACCCTCACTGAAATATAAAACATTGGCTACCACTAATATTCTTTATATAAGATAGCACAAATTAAAAAAAGAGAAAATAAATTAAGTAATATAAAACACAGTCTCTATAGGCTCCATTATAATCATACTGCCTCCTTCTACTACTCCCCACCTTCTACTTTGGCTGAATGCGGGTATTTGCAAGGTGAACTTTTATGGAGAAAGTTTATGAGGTTTATTCCTGCAGAATCTGAGTCTTTGGTGGCTTTGCTTTTATTGGGTTGTGCCTTATTGGTGGGCTGAGTGGGTTCTCAGTATATTCCTTCATTCTAAACATAGTCCTTTTGGCTTCTGTAGTGAAACTATATCTCAGTTTCCTCTTCCTCTTCTGATGGTTCAATGGCATGAGGAGGCCAGAGAGTAATGTTAGCTTTCAGTTAATAGAAAATATGACCATTATCTCTTGGTAGAGGAATCCTCTCCTTGGGAATTCACACCTCCAAACCCACCAAGCTTAAAATTGGTGTGGAGCAAAGTTCTTCCAGTATATTATCAGATATGATAGTGAGAGGGATTGCACCCACATCCTCCACATAATTTCTGGACCCATATTCTTCCTGTGGGGAGATAACACCATATATTTTTTGCTAGTTTAAAGAATATACTGTGTCCTGTAGGACAATACCTCAACCTCTTAGACTGTTGCCTACCAAATGTCGTTAAAACTGAGCCTTCAGCAGGCTGTTCTACCATTTTATAAAGCTAGTTATTTCTGGGTGCTGGAGCATTTCAGATTACTAGTGAATTACCTAAGTGTAAGCTCCATTATCTATGTAATATGCCATCTGGTCAGAGGCACTACTGTGTCATCCAGCATGGCAATTGATAGAGTATAAGTTAAGTCCATGAATAGTGATGCTGTGGAAACATCTAAGAAAAATCTATATCTAGAATGTATGTTTACCCCTGTGAGGACAAAATGCCATACCTCTTCAATGCAAAGGGTCCAGTGTAAATAACCTGCTACCAGATAGTTGGTCAGCCCAGAGAATGGTACCATTCTGGGGATTTATGGGGCAGCCTGCTCTTGGCTGGCTGCATATTCAGCATAGTTGGTAACCAGAGTAGCCTTGGTGAGGCGAAGACCATATTGTTGAACGCAGGCATCCATCCCTGCCACCCTAGCAACTTCGTATATGAATAAGGGCTGTAACGTTGCCTGGGGGGAGTGGCTGACTGACATGCACTGAATGGGTCATCTTGTTCACCTGGGAGCCTATGCCTTCATGCATGTTCTGTGATGGGTTTTTACATGGGGCACAGATATCATAATACTTTGTACTTGTTCCTAGAGGTCAATCAACATACCTTTATGTCACTGATTTTTAAATTTCTGTGTTTCTAGATTTATGCGTTGCTGTCCAGACCCTGTAGTTACTAGCCCATAAGTCAGTGTCGAACTATACTTCTAGTTACCTCTAATTTTACTCTAACTGGAAAACCAGATATACAACTCACTTCTACCCAGTGAGAAGGTTGTGCTTACTGGAATTGGAGTACTTTTCTTACTTATGGAGGAATATTATACAGATACATCCATTAACCTGGCTCATGCTTTTTCTTCCTCTGTTTCCTGTCCATTGGGACCTACCTATGTGACCTAAAGTAGGTAGAGGGAGAGGCAACAATGTGGTAGGAGCAAGTGCCTTGGGAGTCTGAGCCCCTTATTTGTGTAGTTTAGTTTACTTGTGTGTTCTATACCTGCTTGGCTTCAGACTTGTATATACCACTTCTCTGTTATAATGGAATTCTCTTCTGCATGTGCATTTTAGGTTTGGTGGATCAGGTAGTACCGAGTTCAGCATGGGCAGTTCAAATCTCATAGTTACTTTTTAAAAATTTATTTCAATTTTTTAAAATATGTAGTTGACATTCAGTATTAGTTTTAAGTGTATAGCACCATGATGAGACATTTATATAACAAAATGATTCCCCTGTAAGTCTAGTACCCACTTGGAACCAGACATAGTTATTACAGTATTATTGACTATTCTCTTTACTGCACTTTACCTCCCTGTGACCATTTGGTAACTGCTAATCTGCACTTAATCTCTTTACCATTTTCATCCAGCTCCCCAGCCCCCTTTCCTATCTGGCAACAATCAGTTTGTTTTCTATTTCTATGAATTTGTTTCTACTTTGTTCATTGTTTTGTTTTTTAGATTTTACATATAAGTGAAATATATGGTGTTTCCTTTCTCAATCTGACATTTCATTAGGCATAATACCCTCTAGGTCCATCCATGTTGTCACAAATGACAGGTTTCATTCTTTATTTTTATTTATTTATTTATCTATTTATTTATTTATTTATTTATTTATTTATTTATTTATTTATTTTTACAGCCAAGTAATATTCCACTTTTTATATATGTACCACCTCTTCTTTATTCAGTCTATTGGTGAACACTTAGGTTGCTTCCATATCTTGGCTTCCATATCTTTGCATTTTTCTGATGATTAGTGACATTGAGCATCTTTTCACATGTCTATTGGCCATCTGTATGTCCTTTTTGGAGAAATGCCTATTCAGGTCCTCTGCCTATTTTTTAATTGGATTTTTTTTTTTTTTCGGTGTTAACCTGTATGAATTCTTTATAGGTTTTGGATATTAACCCCTTATCAGATGTATTGTAGGCAAATGTTTTCTCCCATTCAGTAGGTTGTCCGTTAGTTTTGTTGATGGTTTCCATTGCTGTACAAACCCTTTTTAGTTTGATATAGTCCCATTTATTTTTTCTTTTGTTTCCCTTGCCCAAGGAGATATATCAGAACAAATATTGCTAAGAGCAATGTCAGAGAGTTTGATGCCTATGTTTTCTTATAGGAGTTTTATCATTTTGTCTTACATGTAAGTCTTTAATCCATTTTGAGTTTATTCTTGTATATGGTATAAGAAGGTAGTCCAGTTTTATTTTTTTTGCATGTATCTGTCCAGTTTTCCCAGCACCATTTTTTGAAGAGACTACCTTTCCCCATTGTATATTCTTGCCTCCTTTGTCATAGATTAAATGACCATATAGGTGTGTATTTATTTCTGGACTTTCTTTGCTGTTCCATTTATCTATGTACTTTTTATGCCAGTACTATGCTATTTAGATTACTGTAGCCTTGTGGTATTTTTTGATATCAAATAGTGTGATACTTCCAACTTTGGTCTTCTTTCTCAAGATTGCTGTGGCTATTTGGGGTCTTTGTAGTTCCATATAAATTTTAGGATGATTTGTTTTAGTTCTGTGAAAAATGCCATTGGTATTTTGATAGAGATTGCATTGAATCTATATACTGTTTTGGGTAGTATGGACATTTTAACAATGTTAATCCTTCCTATCCAGAGCACAGTATAAGTATATGCTTACACTTATTTGTATGTTCTTGTTTCTTCCTTCAATGTCTTATAAATTTTGAATACATGTCTTTTACCTCCTTGCTTAAATTTATTCATACATATTTTATTTTGTTTTAGTATTTTATTTTATTTTATTTATTTTCTGATGCAATTGTAAATGAGCTTGTTTCCTTAATTTCTTTTTCTGATAGTTCATTATTGATGAATACAAATGCAATCGATTTCTGAATATTAATTTTGTATCCTTCTACTTTACTGAATTCATTTATCAGCTCTACTAGTGTTTAGGTAGAATCTGTAGGGTTTTCTATACTATCATGTCAACTGCAAATAATGACAGTGTTACTTCATTATTTTCAATTTAGATTCCTTTTATTTCTCATCTTAATCTGTGGCTAGGACTTCCAATACTATGTTGAATAAAAGTGGTGAAAGTAGACAGCCTTGTCTTATTTCTGATGTTAAGGAAAACGTTTTTAGCTTTTCTCTGTTGAGTATGATGCTAGGTGTGGGTTTGTCATATGTGGCCTTTATTATGTTGAAATATATTTCCTTTAGTTGCACCTTGCTGAGAGTTTTTATCATAAATAGATGCTGGATTTTGTCCGTTTTTCTGCATCTATTGATATGATTATATGCTTTTTATTACTTGTTTTGTTTATGTGCTGATAATTGATTTATGTGCATGTTAATTGACTTGTGGATATTGAACCAACTTTGCATCCCAGGAATAAATTTAACTTGTATGATCTTTTTAATGTATTACTGAATTCAGTTTGCTAATATTTTGTTGAGGATTTTTGCATCTATGTTCACCAGGGATATTGTCCTATAATTAATGTGTGTCTGGTTTTTGAATCAGGGTAATGCTGGCCTCATTAGATGAGCTTGGAAGCCTTCCCTCCTCTTGAATTTTTTGGATGCATTTGAGAGAATAGAAATTAACTCTTCTTTGAATGTTTGTTAAAATTCACCTGTGAAGCCATCTGATCCAGGACTTTTGTTCTGAGGAGTCTTTTGATTACTGATTCAGTTTTGTTAGTAGTTGTCAGTCTGTTCTTGGCTTAGCGTTGGAAGATTGTATGTTTCAAGGAATTTATCTATTTTAGGTTGTCTAATTTGTTGGCATATAATTGTTCATAGTATTTTCTTGTAATTAGTATTTCTGTGTTGTCAGTTGTCACTTCTCTTTCATTTCTGATTTTATTTATTTGGCTCTGCTCTCTTCTTGATGAGTCTGGTTAAAGGTTTATCAAAAAAAGTCTTTTTTTTTTTTTTCAAAGAACCAGCTCTTGGTTTCATCGATGTTTTATATTATTTTTTTAGACTTTTTCATTTATTTTAGTTCTGATTTTTATTATTTCCTTCTACTCGGGTTTTGTTTGCTGTTCTTTTTCTAGTTTTTTTAGGTGTGAGGTTAGATTATTTATATGAAATTTTTCTTATTTTTTGAGGTAAGCTTGTATTGCCATGATTTTCTTCTTTAGAACTGCTTTTGCTGTGTTTCATAGATTTTGGGTTGTTATATTTTCATTTTCATTTTCTTAAGGTATCTTTTGATTTCTTCTTTGATCTCGTTGTTAGCCCATTCACTGTTTAGTAGCATGTTATTTAGCGTCCATGTGTTTGTGTGTTTTTTAGTTTTCTACTTGATTTCTGTTTTCATACCACTGTGGTTGGAGAAGATGCTTGATTTGATTTCAGTCTTCTTAAATTTATTGAGACATGTTTTGTGGCCTAACATGTTGTATATCCTATAAAATGTTTCATGTACATTCGAAAAGAATGTATATTCTGCTGCTTTGGGGTAAAATGCTTTAAAAATATCAATTAAATCCATCTGGTCTAAGGCATTGTTTAAGGCTGCTGTTTCCTTGTTGATTTTTTGTCTGGGTGATCTATCCTTTGATGTCAATGGGGTGTTAGAATTTTCTACTATGACTGCATTACTGTTGATCTCTCTCCTTATGTTTATCAATATTTGCTTTATATATTTATGGTGCTCTTACATTGGGTACAGAAATGTTTGCAAGGATTTTATGCTTCTGTTTGATCGATCCCTTTATCATTATGAAAGGTCCTTTGTCATTTGTCATGGATTCTGTTTTAAAGTATTGCTGCCTCAGCTTTTTGTTTGTTTGTTTGTTTGTTTATTTACATTTGCATGAAGTATTTTTTTATCCATTTCTCTCCTGTATGTGTGTGTCTTTTGATCTGAGGTGAGTCTCATGTAGACAGAATATATATGAGTCTTGTTTTTTATTAATTTAGTCTCCCTTTGTCTTTGGATTGGAGCATTTAATCCATTTACATTTAAAGTGATTTTTGATAGGTATGTAGTTATTGTCATTTTTAAATGCATATTTATGTTTTTATTTTCTCTTCTTAAAGAAGTCCCTTTAACATTTCTTGTAATACTGATTTGGAGATGATGGAGTCCTTTAGCGTTTTCATGTCTTAGAAGCTGTTTATCTCTCTTTAGATTCTAAATCAGGGGTCTGTGCCTGTTAAGAACTAGGCTGCACAGCAGGAGATGAGTGGCTAGTGAGCGAAGCCTCATCTGTATTTGCAGCTGCTCCCCAGTACTAGCATCACTGCCCTAACTCATCAGGCATTAGATTCTCATAGGAGCACAGGAACCTGGTGCCAAAAAGGTTGGAGACCACTCTTCCAAATGATAGCCTTTTTGAGTTAATTTTGGTGTGTTAAATATGCAGTGACAGAAAGAAATCTAACTATGGGTGGTGAACACACAATGCAATATATATATATGTATAATGTATATATATGTATACACACACACGTGTGTGTGTGTGTGTGTGTGTATGTGTATGTATGTGTGTGTGTGTGTGTGTATATATATATATATATATATATATATATATATATATATGCCTTACTGTCAAATTGTACACCTGAAATTTACTGGATTTTGTTAACCGATGTCACCATAATAAAAAAATAAATAAGTAAGTAAGTAAATAAATAAATGAATAATAAATGATAGCCTTGCTTGGTAGAGTAGTCTTGGTTGTAGGTCCTTGCTTTCCATTACTTTGGATATTTCATACCAATCCTTTCTTTTTTGCAAAGTTTCTATTGGGAAATCAGCTGACAGTCTTATGAGAGCTCCCTTGAAAATAACTAACTGCTTTTCTCTTGCTGCTTTTAGGATTCTCTGTCTTTAACCTCTGGCATTTTCATTATGATTTGTCTTATTGCGGATCTCTTTGGGTTCATCTTATTTGGGACTCTCTGCACTTCCTGGACTGGTGTGTCTATTTCCTTCACCAGGTTAGGGAAATTATCACTTATTATTTCTTCAAATGGATTCTAATTCCTCACTCTCTTTTATTTTTGGTACTCCTGTGATGCAAATGTTCTATGCTTGATATTGTCCCAGAGGTCCCTTTAACTATCCTCACATTTTTGGATTCTTTCTTTTTTTTTAATGTTCCAACTGAGTTTTCTGTTACCTTGCTTTCCAAACCACTGGTTCAGTTCTCTGCTTCATCTAATCTGCTGTTGATTCCTTCTAGTATGTTCTTCATTTCCATTATTGCTTTCTTCATTTCTGACTGGTTCTTTTTTTGTGATTTTTATGTCTTATGTTTACTATTTCTTTGTTTAAATTTTCTCACTGAGTTCATCTACTCTTCTCCTAAGTTCATTGAGCATCCTTATAACCAGTGTTGTGACTACTGCATCTTATAACCAGTGTTGTGACTACTGCATCTATTTTGTTTAGTGGTTTTTCCGGAGTTTTTTCATGTTCTTTCATTTGGAACTTATTTCTTTGTCTCTTTATTTTGGCTGCCTCCCCGTGTTTGTTTCTAGGTATTAAGTAGATCTGCTTTGTCTCTCTATCTAGGCAATGTGGGCTTATGTAGTAGGTGTTCAATTGGGCCCAGTGAGGTAGTCTCCATGACCACCTGAGCTTGGTGCTCCAGGTGTGTCCCTTGTGTGGGCTGTGTGTGCCCTTCTGTTGTATTTGAGAAGTGATTTCTGTTGTCATGTCAGTAGGTGAGCTTGATCCTCATACTGACTGGCTCTGATCACAGCATATGAGCTGCTTTGCAATGGCTGACTCCCCAGAGTGGGATTTGCCCTCTTGGTGCTTCATTGCCTGCTGACACCTCCCTATGGTTGTGCTGTTTATGGAGCTTATTGGGTAGTGCTCTGTTGTGGTCTCAGGCAGGGCACTGGATGTGTTGGTTCTGGGGCTGCTTGGGAGGGGCTCTGGTGCAGGCCAACTTCAGCCCCTGACTGTGCTCTGTCTAGGGTCACCTGGTAGGAGCTATAAAGTGATCTGTGGTTGGTAGCTCCCTGTGCTGGGCTCCAGGGCACCTTGGAAAGGCCACGCTGAGAGCCAAGGCTGGCTGTCACAAGTACTGGACGTGGGGTCACTCAGCAAGAGGCGTAGGGCATGCTGAGGCCAGTCACCACTTGTCTTAGACCTGTAGACCTTTGAGCGTTATTAGAAAAGAATGTAGTGGGGCCCAAGATGGACTGCCTATAAGGCATAGCCCCTGAAAGAACCTTTGGTGGTGAGTGAGTTGAGTGTTTTGGGGTCTCAAGGAGTCACTAGGGTGGGCGAGCGGTGTTCATCAGGTTAATGCAAATTTAGATTTGGTACCTGCCTGTACTTATAGGTCTTGTGGGTGGAGGTCTCAACACGGGAACAATGGAGGCTTTCTCTTCAGCCTTCACCTTGAAGCCACACAATTCAGTTTCTCCCTGTATGTCTCTGGTGCCTTTCAAACTGCTGTTTCTTTCTTTCTTTTATTTATTTTTTATTTTAATTTTTAAATCATAAATTTTATTAATAAAGGATATAAGGAGAGAAAATTAACAACAAACTTTCAACCACTTCCAGATTTTTGTATGATATAGATTGGACATATAGCAGGCATTTATCATACTGCCTGCTAAATTTCAAGCTGCTATTTTTTTGTTGGATTTTAGAGGGAGTATGAGTGAATGAATCTGTGCATGGGCCCTTTAAGAGGATGCCCTGGGTTTCCAGCAGACCTCTCTCACTGGGAAGGAATCCTCACTGATATTTACAGATACATGTTGTAGGGACTTCTCTTCCTGGCACTGGTGGTTTGGGCTGGGGAGCCCTTGTTCCTTAAGGGGAAACCTCTTCAGCTGAGATAGCTCTCCTGATTCTCAACCGCCACATATATGGGTATAGGACCAGCCTGTGTTACATCTCTGTCCCTCTGTCAGTCTCTATGTGGCTTCTTCTTTATATCCTTAGTTATAGGAGTTCTGTTCAGCTAGTCTTTAGATGGTTCTCTAGGTCGATCTGTAATTTAGTTGTAATTTTGATGTGATCATGGGAGGAGGTGAACATAGTGTTTACCTATTCTTTCATCCTGACTGGAAGCCCAAATCTCATAGTTACTTGATGTTAATGGGCACAGGGTTAATCTCTACTAGCACTTAGTAGTAAGTCAGGAGCTCACTTTTAAATGGGGAGCAATTGTCTATGGCAATGCCACCCCGAACAAACCCGATCCCATCTGATCTCAGAAGCTAAGCAGGGTCGGGCCTGGTTAATGCTTGGATAGGAGAGCACCTAAGAAGACCACGTGCTGTAGATGTAAAAGATTAAAAATAGGGTATTGTAAGCTGACAAAGTCCTTGCAATCTGTGAGGTCAACCAAGGATTGCCTTGCCTAAAAAAAAAAAAAAAATTGAGGAGCAATTACCTGTAGAGAAAAGCATGGGTTCCCTTTGATTCAGCTCATACATATCAGCTTCTCGAAGCAGATGGAAGAGTGGAAAAGGTTGGACCATTAATTTTGGAGGGGCGAATGGAAGGTATTCAACATGCCTTGATTGTTTTTAAAATTTTCTTTCAGTTTTTAATGATAAACATCCAATCAGCTTGTCTGTTACTATACATCATTTTGTATAAGAGGGCATCAGTAATAATTTGATTTAGGATTAAAATTTAGAATTACATTTTTAATAATGGTTTTTCTCATTGTGCCAATTTATTTATTTATTTATTTATTTTTGTCAAGGACATTTATTCCTTTTTCCTTTCTTTCTTTTTTTTTTTCTTCCTTAAGGTGGCTGAGTAGTAATTAGGATATATTTCTATTGTATATTTCATTGCAATATATGACTAATATAAAGGGGTCAGTTCCAGACTAGACTGATAATTCATTTCAAGCCAAATTCACTATTTCTAGTTTCTTTTCTGCTAATACCTGCCTGTTTCTGCTCTTTAGAAGAAATGTTTGATGAGGTGATCTCATATTATTTGTATTATCTATCTATGTTGAGATAGGTCTCTGGGTAAGAT
The DNA here is from genome assembly GCF_902729225.1 of Pteropus medius. Taxonomy (NCBI): domain Eukaryota; kingdom Metazoa; phylum Chordata; class Mammalia; order Chiroptera; family Pteropodidae; genus Pteropus; species Pteropus medius. The sequence goes on from NW_024347791.1 coordinate 30,571,454, forward strand.
TATTAGAAAGCATATGAATATAATTGGGATAAATCAATTTTTCTTGCATTATTTTAGTTACTCCTTATCCCCACCTATAGTGTTCCTACGTCATAAATTACTATATTTTTATATTTTTTAAACAAAGTTTAAATTACTTTTAATATATTTAGCTGGCTTTAGGATGACAGATATTTTTTGTTTCTGTAATATATGAGGCAGATTTTTCTTAGTGAGACAATTTAAATTCAGAAAGTTTTGATACCATCCTTTTTTCTTCCTGGAGTACTGTTATATCTTTTGGTTCATTTGCAATGTTTAATGATGTGTACAATTTAACAGCTAATCTATACATAAATAAAATAGGTACTGCCAGGAAACTAATTTTTATTGGCAATTCTGTGGTAATTGGGGGTTTAATTGATAATTCTATATAATTAGTTAATATGATTCTAAATAATCATTATTTGAGCATCTTTAAAAGCAATCTTCTGTCTTGACAATTTTGGCTAGGTGTCAATTTTAGTGAAAAATGATTACATTTAAGAATCTGTTCATCTTTGGAGGCCATCGGGACAGACTGAAATTATGAGAAACCAAATGTCACTTCAATTTATTCGGCATGAATTTATCTTCCAAAAGAAGTTTAAAAATATACTGCCTACTTTTTTTCCGATTTTTTCTGGGAGCCTCCTTTTATATTGACATTCATATTCTCTTTTGTAGTTTAGCTTGTAAATTGTTGTTAAAGTTTCTCATCAAGTGAAGAATTGCATCAGAGATAATTGGCTTTGTATTATGCAATGATTGCTGATTAGTGAGTGATTAAAAATTACTTATCTCTAAACATTTAAGTATAGAAACTTAACATGTCTGGATTGGTAACACTTAATAAAAAGTAGTTTATCATTCTGAAAATGCCTTGATCAAATTCCCATCTACTGCTTTAAAGATCCTCTAACATTAACCGTGTAATTAATTCGTTTTTTTTCTCTGATTCTCATGATAGATTAGTAATCTGTGATTTTGATTTGTTCTCAAATAATGACAAGATCTTTGGATCTCTTTTCAGAAGACGTTACACTGTTGCATCAAGGGAAGGGAATATGTGACACTTGCAGAATTCCTGTTAGAAGGGGATTTTGCCCAGGAGTTAAGCATGTTTGCACTTTTATATTTTTATATCAAAAAAATACCAAGTGTCCTGTCCATTGAACTTCCTCAGTTTAGTAATTTGGTTCATTTGTATATCACCATTTCTGCCTTAGAGAACTGAGCACAAGGGACCAGTAACACCGACCAATATTCCTTTTTTTCCCTTGCTATCCTTCACTGAAGTCACTAAGGCAAAGTCACACATCCTTAGATAGGCAACATCACTTTATTTGGTGCCAAAACTAAGTGAGCATCATCAGCTCCAGGAATACTCATAGGACATCTGTTGCTACAGACTTGAAACACAACTCATAAAAAGCCCCAATGTACTTAGAAACTTTTATGTATAACCCTTTGAGTGATCTCTGCCTCTACATGTCTTGAACTGAACATCTCATTGTTCTTAAAAAGAAAGCAAAGGCATACTTTAGGGAAGGGGCATGTCTCATATATTTTCAATGCTGATGTGTCTCAGCAGAGTCTCTAGGTCACTTTTAGTACAAAAATATCCCGAAGGGGGATGTATTGTTAGAGACTGTTATCCTGAAAGGAGAAATATGATCTTATGAAAAATAAATGTATTTAAATTTTACCAAAATTGGAACATTGGGTAAAATTGAGTTCTTAATATGGTTCATCTTATTCTTTTGATAAAGCAGCAAAAAAAAAAAAAAAAAAAAAAAAAAACTCTCCAAAAAACAAAACTTTTTGATTAACAATTCAAGTAACCTTCATTAAGAAGTAGTATATCCACCAGTAAACAATTAAAACAATTTGATGTACATAATAGTGATGGAAAAAAGTTTTGTTTATATGACTATTTCTGGGCTTTATCTCCAGAAATTGGGTCCAGTAACAGGAACTTCAGCAAGCACGTCAAAGAGCTTGACTAAGATAAGCTCCCCAGTTGAGTTGGATGTAGCAGTTACAACACAGAAACGTACTTTTGGGGAATTTGTAAGTTAAAATTCATTTGCTGGCTTTAGAGAATTTATGTGATTCAAGTATCTAAAATTAGTATTAGCATTTGGTTTTAGAGTATTTAACTATAAAGACATTTTCACTTTTTTAAATTTTAGATTTGTACTTTTTATTATGAGAAAAATTAATTTTGCTTTTGATAAGTGAGATTTTTTTTTTTCAGTGTAAGGCCTCACACTTTCATATACTTGTGTATTTATTAAATCATTGCTAGCCTAGGTGTTAAGATTACAAAATGGTTTTGGAACTATGTAAGGAGCTGTGGAAACTGGATGTTGAATTTTAGAATACTTATTTTGTAAATGGTTGAAGATTTTAGTTTTCTTTTTTAACCTTGAACAAGAAAAAAGAGTTTCTCTATCCTGAAAAATCTGTTTTTCTTTTTATTGACTAGAAAGATCTCGGAGAGTAGGAAATTTTGGTTAAAGGCTATAATTTTAAGTTACATCTTGAAACCACAGTCGGAAATAATTAGTACACAGTATCATAATTTGTTTATTATCATACTTGGAAGCATTTTCATCTTTTAAAGTAAGAAAATACTTTCAAGTTTGGAATTTTAATAAGAAAATGCTGGCGAATACTATTTTTAATATGCATTTGGAAACAAATCTAGTTTTATTTAAAGTGAGTTGTATAACATATTTTAAATATAAATATTTCCTGTAGGATGAATCTCTTCTTGTATTTAGAATTCTCTCAATTATAGCCATGTTCACTGAACCAGTACAGGAAATGAGAATGGAGGAAAATGTCAAACATTCTTTTCTCAGCAGTTTGGAGTTGCACAGTTGTTGATGGGTACAATTATTGTTTCGGTGTTCATTCTAGTAGTGAGTAAAGGGAGTGAATTTGGAACCTAGTTTTTTCCAGGGATGAGAAATAAAACAAAGAAAGCAACACGTAGCCAAAACACGGGCTTTGAGTTTGGAGTTGATTTGTGAGACCAAATAACTAATGCTTTTCATAGTACTGCACATTGTCTCTATGCAGGAGGCAGGGCAGATAGAGTAGCTGCAGATACGTAATTACATGGCCACCTCTGTCTTCTTTGGGAGTTTTAAAATAGAAATAGTGTCACTCTTGAGGACATAGAGTTGGACTTTTGTGCTCTGGAGGTAACCACTTTTAGAGGAGAATGAGTAGATCAGGCTTCAGTGCCACTGCTTTCAGTGTTTATTGTTTATATGTGTGGTTTTGAGAATGTTGCCGGAAGTAAGAAAAGAGGGAAATCGGTATTGAAGCAAATAATAAAATAATATATCTATCACTGGGACAGTCTACAACAAGCAGTGAAGTAATTTAATGTATCATACTGTATTTTAAGAAAAAAATATAAGGTGAAAAAATTGAGTGACTTATTCTAGTGTCCTGTAGGTAGTAGTTTTTATTTAAAATATGGTACCATTGCTATTGTATTCCTCCTTGAGGATATGTGTCAGTTTCTGGTAGAGGGTGAGGTTGACATTTTGAGAGTAAGGAAGATTGTGGTAAGTTGTATCCTTGAGGAAAGAATTCTGAAAGCAAATAATACTAGGGAGCCCTACTAAACTGGAACAGAATTCTTGAAGACAGACACCAAATTTTGTATTTTTTTCTTTAGATCAAGACATATTTTATTCAAGAGAGTCTACTGTTGTTAGGTACTCGATTAGGTATTGGAGATTTAAAGTAGATTAAATGTATGCATGTATGAGAACATTTTATATATATGTGTGTATGTGTATATGTATATCTATGAACTTTTTTGAACTTAATAAATGGATTAAAGAGGGTAGGGGAAATGTGTACAGGTAAAATCAGTCACCTTTAAGGATTTAAAAGGTCTTGTACATTCTATTTCAGCAGAGTGATCAGTGGTAGCAGATCATATTGTTGACTTAGGAGAGCTAGGCCTTCTATTATAGTGATTTGAATAACATAATTACTAATAAGATATAAATTTTCATTATTTGGTTGTTCTTCCTGTCCCTCCCTCATTTGTTTTTTAACAAATATTATTTCAGACTTTGTTAGACAACTGGATTAAATGTGATCTATCTTAGAACTTTTAAATTGTTTTTTAAAAAATAAACTTTAAAATAATAATTGCATTTTAGATCCTTTCCTTTTTTAGTTTATATTTTGTTCTTCATAACCTCATTATTCTGAGATCATGGTTAACATTTCGATGTATAATCTTTGAGATACTTTTCTATATAATGATTCATAATTAAACAACAGACCTTTTAAACTTGCTTCTTTTTCACTTAACAGTGTATTATGAACATCTTCTTATATCAGTAAATAGAGATTTAAAAGTTTCTAATATTTCATGTATGGATGTAGATTCAATAAAATCTTATCTGTGATATGCATGAAGTTGCTCAAAAATTTGAAGGTATTATGTATGAATATTCTAACAGCTAAATTATTCCATATGAACTTTGAGAATTCTTAAAGGGGATTTGAAATATATAACAGATTATCCACTGTTATAAGTCATTATTATGATGATAACTATTTTTAAGGTATCTTAGCATAGAATTAAAGAAATTTTTTAAAACTGTAGTTCTGCCAATAACATGCTGATTGATATTGGTCAAGCGATGTTAGTCTCTGATTCTTGGGTTTCTTATGTGTATAATGAGTACAGAATTCTCAGCAAATAGAACCAAGAGAATTAAATGAGATTTTTTTTTTTTTGTAGAACACTTAGCATGATGCTAGGTACATAGCCCAGTGCTCAGTAATAAGTAGTGATTTTCATTGAAATCACCCCTGGTTGTTAAGACATTTTCTGCTGTTATAAATGCCCATAGTGGAACATACTGAGGGAACGATTTTCGGTTCCTTTTCCTTAATGAATGCTGTACTAGATGGTGAGAATGAAAAATGTAACAAAAGATGCTCCTCGGCTTTATGATACAACTATCTGGTGGGGGAAAATAT